>NC_041382.1:562382927-562470098 GCF_002162155.2 Triticum dicoccoides | reverse complement strand
ACACACACAAACTAAGACTCCATCTCTCTCTCTCCTCTCTCTCTCTCCCTCTCTCTCTCTCTCACACACACACACTAAGACTCCATCTCACACACACATGCTCTAGGCGGAGCATTTGTTCCTACCACCCTTCATCCAACCTTACCCGTATGATAAACAATCACCTTTATTTACTTGCATAACATGGACAAATTCCACTTTACTTTAGTAGCCAACAAACTTATCATCTGTACCCATATAAAAAACGAGTTGGCGGTGATGGTGTGCCTGCCATCTTGTAATACAGACCGTATGATCTATATCTGAGGATAGAAAGCAAACTATGATAATTTTACAAAAGATACCCGCACCTCTCTCCACATTATTATCTCCCGCAACCTCATTGCTCAGCAATTAAAAAAGGAATAAGTCTCTGGAACAATCTAGCATGCATGGTGGCCGCTGCCACCTACCGGCGCCGTCCATCCCCATGCCTCCGCCCATTCCGACCACCAGTCACCACCACACTCCACTCCTCCTCGCCTTATCTCTCATCTTTCATTTTTTCGATGACATTCTCGAGATACCAGTTTTCTGATAAAATTCTCAAGATATGATTAGTTTTTACACATGGGATTACTCCTGCATGGGTCAATCACAACATGTGTTTTGTAAAAAAATGCATATTGATGTTCCCTGCAATGCACGAGAATCTTGCTTGTAATTATATAACACAAATCACGAGCAGGAAGTGACATTTTTTGACACAACCACATTAACATGGCCACGTAAATCACTAGCTAAAGTAAATACCATTATACTTATATCCCGATGCAAAAGGTTGAGTACATGTCCGAAGAGTAGAGTCGCACACACGCACTCTGTCTCTCAGAATCTCTCTCTCACACACACCAGTTACGTGACGCCCACTTAAGAAGACACGTATGTTACAATTTGTGCACCCGCGGGTACACGTGATGCTACGAATTTATTTAAGCCGGAAGGCGAACCCAAACAATAGCTGCATTCATTCCCTTCCCGCCGCCTCTTCTCTGGTCACCGTCGCCCGGTAGCCATGGGCCGGCCGAAGGTAACAACATACGCCATACTCCCGCCGGAGCGGCGCTTTAATATGGAAATTTTAGTGGTCATGCATGCATCTTTTTGTGCTAGCACTCCTATATAAGGGTTGACCGGTCGCTTCCCGCGGACGTGCGCAGGCGGTGGAAGAGGAAGGAGAAGGGAGCGGGTTGTGGAGTAACGTTTTTACCACAATTTCTTAGGAAACTGAGTGCAATAATTGAGTAGTTTTGCAAACTACCAGTACTACACCTGAAACGGTTCAAAACCTATACTCCCTTGCCAGCGCGCGCTTCCCGCGTGAAACGGTCAGCGTCGCCCTGGAGTGTCAGTGCCGCATTAATGCCCGGCCAGAGCGGAGGCGACCTCTCACTGGCACCGGCTTTGAAGTGGCGCGACGGCCGAGAGAGCGCCGCTTCCCGGTGCACGCGACTGCTCTGCGTCGAGACTGGCCATAGGCCCTGTTTGGATCCATGGGTTAGAGTTAGTTTGAGCTAGTTGGGGCTCAAATAGCCCTAAAGTATCCAAGCATGAGGGTTTAAATTGGATCAAGTTGCACCGAACCCACCAAAAAAACTATCCCACCCAAGAGGTGCTAACTGGAGATAGTTCTCACTGGGACCACTAAAAAATCACTTTTCTCTCTCCATGAAGTGCATTTATTGTCAATCTAACCCTGTCACCCAAACACCTCTTTGGCTACAGTTAGTTCAGGGTTAGTCTAACCTCTAGCTAAGTTAGAGTATCAAACAGGAGTAGTATAGGACATGCAAGTTGCTCAAAGCATACAGGCAAATTCGTACGTGAAATGATTTTTTTTCTTTTTGAAAACGGAACGTGAAAGGAATTTTTTTAGAATGCTCTTGGCATGTCACTAACATGTGATAGTTAACCGACCTCAATAGACGGCAGAAACGCCAGCCCGCCGCACTTTGATAGAGACGAGGAGGGAGAAGCGATACGGGCTGCTGGATTACTAGAGATAGATGTCGCATGAAGCCAAGAAATATGGTGATAGCGTGGGTTAGCCATGTACTAGTATGATGTAACTACACTGGGCTACCGTGTTTCGTACTCTTCCATTCCACTGTGGAGATGATTGGTTATTTTTATATCGCTGAATAATATTAAATATTATGAGTGCAGACGCTCCACCACGAGGTTCCTTTCTCCTTCTCGGTCGTCCGGAATCTATGTTCTTCCACTATTTTTACGTGAGCTTTGTTCATCCTTTTGCCAACACGCGAGACATCTAGCATCAAGGTGCACGTGTTATGCAAGGATCATTTCATCTATATTAAGAACACGTGGGACTGGAACTACGAGACGGACATGTACCCAGGAGTGGACGTACGAACCTAAGTAATGTAGCGCAGTAAGTGAAGTAGAAAGGCACAAATGGTATGAACATGCGTGGCATATAGGGTGTGTTTGGTTGCGTTCTCGTCTCAGCATAGTTGTTCGCTCTTCATGCATGCTCAACTATACACCCCTCTTCATGCGTGCTCTCTTCATGCATGCTTCTAGTGTATTTGTGCTAAACTAGTGTGGACTCATGCACCCTCCATACACTTTACCAAACACCCAAAAGTAGGTCGAGAAGGGAACTCTTGGGCGGCATTTGTCTCTTACTACGTACTACCACTAAATGTTGTACGTGCAATGCACGGTGATGTTATGGAGTACGTGCCTAAGTACTCTACTACTACTATATTAGTTGGAGGCACATATTAACTTTTATATTTGTTTACGTGTATGCCCCGAGACCTTCCAACTAGACGTGTCTTTCTCTCCAGGTCGCACTTTGTATCATTCATACCACTAAGTACTACTACGTGTGGTCTCCGACCCAGAAGTGGAAGAAGTGGAGACGCTCTACCACGCTGTTTTTTTATGCTGGGCTCTACCACGATGTTCATGTCCCACTCCTTTCGCTGACGTGTGGGACATCCAGCACGTGCCGTGTTTGGCACCCTTCGTCGTAAGAGTTGAAATGCTAGCATTCATCAAAGATAAAAAATAATTATAAATCGTCGGTGATACTATTTTTTTTGCGAACCAATCAGCAGTGATACTATACCACGCAGTTTCCTTGGTCCTCGATATCGGGAAAAATACTTCCGTTCGCCAACATGTGGGACGTCAACCATCCTGGTCCACTTGCCATGCATGCAGAACTCCAAGGGAGAGTCACCCAGGTCGTCGCGCCGCAGTAACAATGACTAATGAGCCGTCAAATCACAGGCCCACTTCCCACTTTGAAGTTGCTCGGACGAAGGAACCATCATGACTTCGTTGAATTCCGCTTCTTGAAGAAAACTACTATACCAGCAGTACTACTAGCTACAGTAGTTACTCCAACAGAGGCCTCCTTTCGTTCATAGGATAGGAATATGAAAATCATAGGAAGTGAGATGACATGCATCTCAATTCCTATAGAGAAAGAGATGCCATTTGATGCTTAGGATAGGAATTTTTCCATTTAGTCTAGGCTAATGTACTGGTAATTTGCTCTAAAAACTACAGTAGTAACTAGTAGTATTGGTACATACTCGTACTCAGACACAGACACACACACACTAACTACTAGTACTACTACTTCTCACATGCTGGCCAGACGTCGTCGTTCTCCTTCCCGGCTTTGTTGGCGACACCCCACCGTGCTTGGATCTCCGCCGACCTCTCCGCAGCAGCGCGTGCGTCCTTTTCTTTCTTGCAACGGCGGGCCTCTCTTTTCTTGATAGCTCTCTAAATTTGGATTCCTCTTCAATCCTGGTCATTTATTACCGAGTAAAATGCATTGGCAGTCATCAAACTTGTCTTGATAGCTCACTTTGATCATTGTATACGAAATATGGTGATTATACGGTCACTAGCTCAGCGTATAGCTCCGTATTTGTCTGGTTGACCAGTCAAATAGTCCGCATACGCCTCATCAGCTCGTGTTCTTTATCTATCTACGCGGGCCTACCTAGCAATGGAGAAAGAAATACTGTAAAAACCAAAATTATGCGTATGTGGGGAATCAAACCACGGACTCGTCGCTGCAACGCACCCTCGTTAGCCAAATGAAAATGAAATACTTCGCGTCAGACACTCACGCTCACGCTGTCAAAGCATGCTAATGCATGCACGTCGCCCTCTAAATCAAAGTCCTGCTCATGGCGCAACGCAAACGGCGAGCCCATCACCTGCGCGCCCCGGCGGTGCCTGACATTACTGTTTAGACGTTTGATGGAGGCCTATGCGAACGCCGAGCATGTATTCACCTGGCTCAACACCAACGGTCATACTCGGACCGCCTTGCTCATGTATATCGTCCATCACAACGACAATCTATAAAACAACCTAAGCTAGAGAGGGTACTATGGTAGTATGGTATGGAGTATGTACTATCGTGAGCGGCCGATCTTAGTGCCACTACACATCGAAACCCCTTCCATCGCTAGTGCGCGCTTCCCGCCTGAAACGGTCACCGTCTCTCCAGAATGTCAATGCCACATTCACCGGACTTAACTGCAGGTGCAATTGGTGTGTCACTGACATGCGGGCCAGATGCCCGTTGGGCCCACATGTCAGTAACCCAAACGCATCTGCAGTTAAGTCACTGAAGCAACGTTCGCATTCACGCTCGACGAACCTACTCCGGTGCCAGTTGTCCATCCGTCTGCCGCGGCTCATTGCCATTCGCCCGCTATATTAACTTGAGCCCCAGCTCCCAGCCATAGCCAAAGACCCACACTTATTCTCCTTCGGTCCCTTCCTTCTGTCGGCACCACTTCAACCATGGCCTCCTGGCGCTCCGAAGCTCTCTTGGACGTACTGTCGCAGGAGCAGACGAGGGACATCGGCGGCTCCGCTCCGGGCGTGCTCCAAAGCTCTCTTTGACGTACTGTCATAGGAGCAAACGAAGGAGATCGCCACCACCCCCCCGGCCGCCCTCCACTGCCACGACCACGAAGCCGGCACGCATGCACGGGCGCAGCCGGCAGTGAGGAAGAGTAGTACACGGTAGGTCGCCGCCGCTCTGGTCCCGGGAAGGCCACCGCTACTCCACTCAGTCGATGCCAAGCTTGGTGGGGTAAACATCGGCGGCCGATTAGCCACTTGATGGCGATGTGGAGGCGGAAATCTTCATAACCTTGTGCTCCAGAGGAGGAGGTTATCGAGGCGGATGAGGAGGAGGCAAAGGCAATGGCCGGCTTTCTCGGGTTCATGGCCGGACATGGTGGTCGGGTGCCGGCGATCGTTTATATTAGGTTTACAGTAGGTTTTAGTATGGTTTGTGCGAAATATGTAATGAATTTCGTCTAGTTTGTAGGAAAAGTTTTCGAAATGTAATGAATTTCATCCGGTTAATTTGAAATTTGCTTTGTTTGCACGAATTTCGTCCGGTTAGTTCATATAGTTGTCGAAAGGTATGCGGGTAGCATCAGTGTCCTCGGACAGATGCCGGTGTAAATTTGTGGGCCAGCGCTAGAGATTCCCTAACTATCATGCTATAATCGCTAACAATCCTCCATTATTTGGCAGGGAACAATTATCCCTCGATCAAAATCAGATCCACGGTGTTTCGCACTCCTCCCGCGTAAGAGTGTAAACTCTTGCTTACATGAAAATGGAGCAAGTAGACGGCACTGTAGCACGCCATATCACTCGAACTAGCCCGCCTAACGAGCGGGAAAGCACCGCCCTCGTCATTTTGTTCTGGATTTCTATCGATCGACCGTGCGAAAATGTAACGCTTCGCAAGTTCTAAAGGAAAAGGCGGCACACTTACGACTCGTACGCGTCGCAACCCCGACAGTCCGGCTCGCACGCCGCTCACCAGAGGGGACACACGTTGTCTTGCAATTTCACTAACATGTGGGACCGTAATTGAATAAACCGTTGATAGCCGAAATCTAATCGCTCGGCGGGCGACGGCTGAGAAGAGAGAAACGGGGGAGGGAGAAGAGATCGCCCGCTCGCCGTGCACGGACTCCAAGAAATATATGGTGATAATGTGAGGTGGGCCATGCTGGAGTCCGGACCACTTCCGGAGCCCGCTCTCACCGCCCTGGCCCCTCAAGACGCCAGCTGCCCGCCGCATGCATGCATAACAAGTAGTACTCCTTATGTGGAGGAGAGAGAGGCATTGACAAAGTCAAGGAGTGGGCTCTGCAAGAGCCCGCCTCTACACGTGCTCCTAGTTATAAAAAATAATTCTAAAAAAGGCATTAAAACTATTGTGTCTTAAAAAAGAAAGGTAAAAAACATTTGAGAGGAAATAGATAGAGAGAAAGTGAGAAAAAGCTGTAACCTGGGCATTACATGAGGAAGGAGGGAGTGGTGCACATGCCAAGTTCACTAGGCTGCCGTGTTTCACACTCCTCCGTCGTAACAGTGGAGACAATAGCTTTCATCAAAAATAAACAATGAATACTTATTGCTCGTACTCTATATCGGAAAGAATACTTTCATTCGCCCACATGTGAGACGTCGACCATCCTGGTCCAACTGCCATGCACAAAATTATCCTGGTCTACCCCGGTCTTATCGTAGGCCCAACCTTTCCCACTGTAAGTTGTTCGGACAAAGGAACCATCATGACTTCGTTGAATTCCGCTTCTTCAAGAAAACTTACTATACCCGCAATACTGCTACCACACACGAAGACTGGACGACACTGTACCACGTCATATCACTGAAACCCACTAGGCCAAACTAGCCCGCCTAGGTCATCTATTTGGAACGGAGGGAGTACGTCTCTGCACTGCTATGATTTTGTGTTGCACGTTCTCTGTACTTTTGCTATGATTTTCCTACCCTATGAACCAAATGAGGCCTGAATGTATGTCGACTGTTGTCTGATCGATCGCTAAGCCTACAATTTTAGGAGCTAGGGCTATTGGTCGATTGACGAGGGATAAGTATAAGCGTACCACGAGCTCATCAGCCCCAACGTTTCTCTTCGGTGAGTGTTTTGCAAGTACTATAGCTCACACAGTAGCTAGCCTACTAACACCAAGAATCATCAAACAAGCCCCGCTGATATGATAAACAGTTCAAACTTACATCTAAGCATGCCATATATTACATCAAAAGCTGGTGAGGATACATCTGTTTCCATAACTCGGAGAGGGTTCGCATGATTCATCGCATGATTCACTATCAAACAAAAGTAGCAAGGTCCACCCACACAAGACAGTGCACAAGCCCTAAGATGGTTTGATGACACACATTGTTCTGGTAATTAAACACAGGGCAATGCAAACTACTCTGAAGGATTAGCCGACCAACTATTTCTTGTCATCAATCTCTCGGGCAATGACCACAGCACGGACAGCGGCATGGGAATCGATTTCTGGGGTGATGTCCACAGTACTGACCGCGACATCGGAATCGATCTCTGGGGCGATGTCCACAGGATGGACAGCGGCATCGGAATTGATCTCCCTGGCGATGCCAACAGGACGGGCCACGACATCAGAATCATCAAGGACGTCCACCGGCACCTGCACAACCCTAACATATTAGCAAACACATTGCAAATAATCAAAAGCCACAACTATGGTAATAAGCCATTAGTTTTTACCTTGTGCAGCTCACCGGGGGATCTCATCCCTCCGGGGGCCATCTCCTCGTCCTCGATGGGGGCCATCACCTTGCCAGGGGAATACTGCTTCTCAACGGTGACTATCTCCTCAAACTCGGTCTTGAGCCTCACATAGGTGGCAATCAGAGTTCCTGGGGTACGCACGGTGGGGCCCTTGCTGTTCTTCCAACTTCCTTTGAGGAGTTCGTCCGCCAACGTCCTCAACTCTTTGGCTAGTGCTTGTTTCTTGGAGTTCTTCGTCTCCATGGGTTGGCCCGCCAAAATGGTCAACTCATTGGTCGGTGCTCGCTTCCTGGAGATCATTGTCTCCACTGGGTTGTCCGCCGGCAACTCTTTGCCTAGTGCTCCAGGATCCATCAATGAACTGACAAACAAAAAGCAATCAAAAGGAAACCACAATCGCAATGAAAATGGGAAAAGAATAGGATGTGAGAATCGGCCGGTGCTTCGCAAAAAGAAGATTCTTGGAATGAAAATATAGCAACATAACTGATTCGCCCACCTTTCCTTCATCGGTACAGAAGAAAAATGACACAAGCGAGTAGCCTGGAGTGAGATTTTCTTCAAGAAAGGGAAGAAAGGGCTTGAACGAGCGTTCTAGTGAAATGATGGTTGCTTCGTCCAGTCCAACTTGGAGGCCAGCTTACCACTGCTGGTAAAGGTGTGGGTTTTGTGATATGACGGGTCATGACGGCCACATCGGGGTGACAGGTGAGTATCGACTGTAGCACCTCACCGTGATTTGGTGGATGGCACGCGGGCCCGAATGCTTTGAAATGTCCCGCATGTAGATAGAGCGGCTAGTCATATAGGAGTGCTCAATATTGTGCACCGCGACCAAGGCGGAGAGGAAAACAAGAGAACTACGTAATTAATGCATGAGTTTAATTAGGATAGTTTTGTAAAGTACGAGATACATTCCTCCAATCGCAAAATGCCTTGGTTCATGAGATTTGAGCCCTATAAACCGGAAGGGAGGGAGTACTGCACACAGTGTAGTCTAGTCACTTGTTGAAATCTCTAGAAAGGCAAATACTCCTTTTCGGTTTACAGGGCTATACTACTCCCTCCGTCTAGGTGTGTAAGTCATCTTACGAAAACCAAATAGTCCCAAAACACTTAGGCGTGGTGCATTAACTTCTACCTTGTTTCTTGTTTCTTGACATATCAACCAATAAGAGATGAGAGGTGTGCATGCTTTTAATGACTTGCAATGGCTAGTTCATTGCATGCAATGCTATTAATTAGCAAATAAACACTGGTGACCCTAAGAGGAAACGGTGCTAAGCGCGTGGACCTATGCAAAATGAGTATCAACCAATGGATAATGGAGTTTAATTGTTAAACAATAGCAATTGTGTCTCATGCAAGAGCCTGGCTAGTACTCCAAGGAACCGCACCACACGAGCGTTCGCAACTGCCACGTTCGGGTTGCGCTTGGCTCTTCGCCTCTTCGAGAAGACGAACAATGATGTTACTCCTACTTCTACAGTATCGAATCCACTACTGCATGTCCGTCCACCTCGTGCAGGAGGGATAGCGTGTAGCGAAAGCTTCTACTTACTGCTCCTGCCTTTGCGTCTATGACAGGTGGGCCCAACAGGTGGTTGGCCCTCCTGTCATGCAGCCAAAGGCAGGTGCAGTTAAGGCACCGGAGCTCAGTCCGCGAGGGAGAGGGCGTTGTAGTAATCAAATTTCTCGGTCTTGTACAAGTTGACGCGACACATCAAAGCACTGCACCCGATATAAGTCTTTTACACATTTCAAATGGGCTACTTCGTATGTAGGAGTAGACATATTCTGCTTCGTATGCAGTCACTTGTTGCAATCTCTAAAAAGACTTATATTTGGAAACGGAGGGAGTACAATGCATGCATGCATGCTGTGACTTTCCTTTTGATACTTGCAGGTGTTGATTTGCTGCACCTTGCCAAATTTTGACTATAAATTTAACTAACCAAATTTTCATGCATGTCACAAAAAATTACGGGCTGTTTGGATTGTGATTATGTTTGTCTTATGTTGCCACATTATTTTTCCCACACTTGCCACACTTGCCTAACCTGAGTTGCTCAAATTGTTAGACACACTTTGGCTTGCCTAAGGGAATCTTGCCACAATTTTTGTGTCTATGACATGTGGGGTTCACTGCTAATAAAAAATTTCTTGTCTTAGGTGTGGCTAATAAAAAAGACTTATATTTAGGAATGGAGGGAGTAGAAAATATAATAATAATGCATGTTGGGGCAACCCACGTTTCCGCTAATTTTAGCCCTGGGCTTGTTCACAATTTTTATGAGGGGGTGGTTGTTCATTTAATGGAGGGACTTGTAGTACCAGACTTGAACGATACAAAGTGCGACTTAGCACACCGTAACACCACTTGGAACAAGCGGGTAGCTATCTCAAAAAACAATCAACAACTAAAAAAACCGTGAGATGGCATGTAGTAGTACACAATTTTAAACGATTATTTTGATGGAGTGAAAAAGGAAAAATACCCGACTACGTATATATAGGCCGGAGCCTCCACGCTTGCTTGCTAGGGTTACTCTATTCACACACTCTCATCCTCTCTAGATCTAAACAAGATAGGGGTAGTAACACTATCTTTCTCCCTTCAAAAAACACTGGCTTTCTATCCTCACTGCTGGTTACAGATCCAGACGTATCCCCCTCCGCCGGTGAAGGGGAGGAGGGGCAGCGTTTAGGCCGTCGTCGACAGCGAGGGAGGAGACCCACTGCCGGCCGCACCGTTATCTTTGGTCGAGCGCCGGCGCGGGAGGTCCTCCGATCCCTTTGTCATCGCCTGTGGGCGGATCCGGCCTCCCGCCGCCCACCTATCCACATCCCGACGACCTTCAGGTATATCTTCGTTCGAAACCGCCTTAGCTCTACTTCCCCAGCTCGCTACGTCGCTGCATGTGCATCATTTTGTACCTCTCAGCCCCTCTCGATCGGATGGTCCAACGTCACATATTTTTCTTCTTCTATTGTTAGAGGTAAAGCTACTTCATGGAGTCGAATCTTGTACTCCCTCCGTCCGAAAATACTTTCCATTGAAATGGATGTATCTAGATGTATTTTAGTTCTAGACACATCCATTTTGATGACAAGTAATTCCGGACGGAGGAAGTACTTGGTTCAAACAAGAAATAAAGTGGGGGTGGGGGAATTTAGTATGTACATCAGACTTGGTACCAACAGGAAGGAAAGGGGGTGAAGGTAGTACAGACTGGTCATCCAACCGGTCTCTTGGTCGAAAAGGGAAATATAGGGGTAACGTTGTACATAGTGGTATGACCAGGACTAGATTTGCTATCCACACATAGGAGTAGGTGGCTAGAGTGAACAAAAATGGGACCAACCCAGATATGTTTCTTGGATGTTTGTTTCTCGGGGCAACAAACTATGAATCACCACTTTATGCCCCTGTTTACGTACATGGTGCTGGACTGCTGGTGCACCCACTGTTCTTAATCTAATGTCCCTGGTAAAAATGAAGCCATGCCACTGTTATAAGCCATGACAAGTTTAGCCAATTTTTTTACCTATAATTGTTTGAGACTCTGACTCTTTCCTCTGTGCCTTTTTGTGCAAACAGGGATATCCAATTCACCTGGTTGCTGTTGTGACCTTTTGGTGCACTGCACAAAACTCTTCTTAAAAGAAGTGACTTATGTGCTGTTTAACTGGAATGTCAGAATGGAACAGTTGGTTCATTTTGGTGGAACTGCACAAAGGGAGATCTGTGTTCCAATCCTCATCATCCATATTTGCGCCATAACCTTCCTTTAGGTAAGAATGATATTTAATGCATGTGTTCATCTCTATTTTCCGACTGCCATGAGAAAATAATGCTGTTTTTACTAGTACACTTGTACTCCCTCACTGACAAAACCAATTCTGAATTAGAAGGCCAATCATGTACTTGGTTTCACCAACTGGTGAGGAGAAAGAGAAACAGAGCATGAAGAGGAAGAAGAAGAAGAATAATAAACAGTGCCAAGGCGATCTTGCTGAAGCCAGAGGCCTCAGTCGAGGCCATTCAAGGGCTCCGGTAACGACTACCTTACATGTGAGACGATCCTCCAGGGAGCCCTTCCACTTCTACTGTATCACTTAATTAATTAGGAGTACTTAAGTACCACTAATTTATTACTGCCTAATTTTCCTGTTGGAGTTAAACAAATCTTTAGTAGGACCCTATGTTGAATAATGTACGTGTGTATGTTGTTCTATGGAGGTGAATCATGTGGTGGAGCGGGGAGGGAATATTATTAGTGTCATGACATAATAGTGCTATTGTTTTGCATGTCAATTTATTGCCATTGGTTCAATGAGGCAATGTTTTGCGTATTGTCCATCATGAATTTGATGCTACTGTTTGAGTAATATGCTAATGTCTTCCTATCCTTTCTCACTAAGCTAATGAAGATTTCACCTTGTTCCTACTTGTGCAAACAGGGATCATGTTGTGCCAATCATACATTTTAGTGGAACTACACAAGACAATACAATGAACTGTATCCCAGCCAGTGCTTTAACTCTGCTGGAAGTTCTTGATAATCTTTTGATATAATCTCAGCACTGGTAAACAAGAGTGATTTCAACCATACATTTGAAGTGCACAAAAATATATACTATTGTGTGATTCCAGTGAGTGCTTTATCATCTCTTATGGGACTACATGAATAAGCTTTCTTTCTCAGGTTGGTACGGGCCTAAGGCCTTCATCCATATTAGTTTGCTGTCATCTCTATTTGTATCGTGCTACTGTCATGAGAAACTCCTTTATCTTTGCACGTTAAAGTTCTACAACCTATGATAAATGGCAATGCTTTGAGTGTTGAGTTGAGCTAATTGGCACTGATTAAATAAACTAATACCTCTCTTTAAGCAAGACTACTATGTTGCTAACTTTACCCATTAAGATAATGAGGGTGCTTCTATTTGTTAGTGTATGTTTCATCAACTAGTCCCACTATTACAGTAATCTCACTCTCTCAATTTATGTGCCAACAAGGATGCTCGATTTTGGTGGAACTGCACAAAAACTTTGGGTGCTTCATTGTCTCAACAACTTCCATCCTTTCCTATCAGTCGCTAATCTCCGCTTGCTTTCTTCCTTTGCTGTCAGTCGCTTGGCTTATCTCGGCTTCCAGTCAAAGGAAATAGTAATTGATATGCTACCTCACACAGGTTGGTACTGGTCTTTATCCTGATTATTGTGCCTGTCATATGTATTGGTAATTTGGTATTGTGCTACTATTTGCAGATTTCATAAAGGAGTAATTTGGAGCCTGAACTCGCAGGCAAATCATTACATCGGGTGATTTCAGTAGAACCGCACAAAATGATCAGATGGACAGGTACTTATGTTGTTGCTATGTACTCCAAAGTTCACTCAGACAAGCATCGATGTTTACAAGAAGTGCATATATTCATTCGAGTATCAACCGGCGTCAACCAATTGTCAAACTCCAAGTATTAGGAGAGTGAACGCCAAAAATATTGCTTGGTGCATAGCCCAGAAAAACACAGTCCAGTCTTTGGTCCCAACTTGTGCCTTTTGGTTATCGGCACATATGGTAGCGAACTATATGGCATGGAGTCTAAAGATTCCAGACAAGTTGGTTGACGCGTATATTTATCTGGCACTTAATTAGTCTGCACGCCAAGGATGCTCCATTTCAGTTGAACTGCACAAAAAATTTGGGTGGTTCATTTTCTCAACCGCCTCCTTTCTCGTCTGCAATGTAGAATTTTGGCGAGATACAGGACCAAGATGAGCCAGTAAACTAGTTGGATGAAAGTAGTGGCCAAGTTGCTCAAACCTCCCTTGGCTCGAGGCCACTATTTGAGGATAAACCTACAAGCAAAGTTCAGATTGTCTGTGCTGCCTCTTATGTACTCGAAAGTTTACTCGTACAAGAACTAATTTTAGCAAAAAGTACCTCCGATTGAACACCATTTACCAGTCTGTACCCTAGGTAATTAAAGTTCGTCCATGGATCATATTGGTTGTGATATCAATCATTTGGATGCATAAACATACTGAACATGTGTATATCTGAATCTTTTTGTGAATTATGTATGAATATTGTCGTGTGATCTATCAATCATTTGGATGCATAGATATGCTGAGCTTGTGTATATATGAATCTTTTGAGTTGTTGATGGTGAATGTTGGCTATGAATATGAACGTGTCCTGTGAACCTGAGTTTGATATGAATGTTTACTTTTTCTGTTGTATTTGTGTGTGAACTTGTTAGTATGCCTACTGTGGGGTATAAAACGCAGGTCTCTTATAAAAGTAATGCTGTGTCCAATTTATGTTTTCCCTTCTAACCACATTATATATACTAGCAAAAGGGCCCGTGCGTTACAACGGGAAAAAAATATGGCACGAACTTACTTTCTATTCTTCTTTACCGGGTCTGTCATTACATGTGCTCCGGTGTAATAACATCATAAATTACCAAACTGCCTTAGGAGTTTTTGTCTCAGGCACCACAGTGAGAATGATTGACAATATGAGCATCACCAGCCTGAAGAAAGTTGTTGCTGTTATGACCGGCATGGCCAAGAAGATATATGATGCACACTGACATCCAACAACATTTCTCATGGTTTTTTTTTTCCTGAACCAGTGCTATATTTGATTATTTGGCACAAAAAAGTTGTAATTCTTTCACTCCAACTACGACCAACATGGCTCGTCATTCTTCCAAAAGATGTCCCTTATGATATTTTTTCAGAAAAAGGAGTGCATTATTTCCTTGCTGTCGTCTAACTGAAGGAAACTGAATGTGAAAGTTTAAGTGTATATAGACTGATCCACTCGGAGTGCATACAAAAATATTTTTATCCAAGTCGTCAGTGCCAACACTGTGCCTCCAATGTCCATCTGCATCTACACGGCTAGGTCTAATATTAAGCAAGAATGAAACTACCAAGCAAACTGAGATAACGACATGTAGCCGACCCCGGGCAACAGGTGGTCAGGGATCATCAGCAGAGAAACACGAAGTCGGCTGACGACCACCGAGAATGGCCAGGCCCATCTCGCTCTCGTGGCTGCCATGGTGGCTCCCGGGCCTCTCCGTGGCTCCTCCACTCCGAGTCCACAGCCCGACCTCGGCATTCCGCCTCCATCCTCCTCCTCCCTCTGTCCCGCGTGCTCCTACACACCTCCCTCTCCAAGCCGACGGATCCGACCTTCCCCTTGCTGGATCCGGTCCACCACGAGCCTCAAGCCACCCTGCCGCCGTGCTCGTGTCCATGTCGTGCGTGGTGTTGAGGTGGCCAGCGTGTGGAATAGGCTGCATCGCAGGCATCTGCGCGCTGCGCCTCCGCTTCCTCACCCCGGCGAGTGCTGGACTGAACAGCTTCGCGCCGGACTACCGTTTTGTTGTACAATTTCCCTTCGTTCTCATTTTGTGTTTGTTGATTCAAGAGGCTCGTTGTTGATATGCAATTTTCCTAGGTATATAAACTGGTAGACTTTCATGTAAGCAATCGAGGTGGGATTAGTCCGAGTACATGTGTGAAAATCAGGTAAGGTACAGATACAAAAGCATGCATGCAGGTCGAAACATGCGTGCATGCCCAATAAGAGAATGTGGATGTGGACCAATTAGATGGACAAAGTTTTTAGTACCGCCTCACAGCAATTGGACGGACTGTTGATCAAAACTAACGGAAAAAACTGAAAGCGTAAATTCACGGAAAGAAGCGTATTGTGACGGTGAACCCAAAGAGTCAATCTGTGCTTTATTATTATAGGGAAAGATTTATATTATTACTATTATCGTATATTTTATAGAGACTTATAAAAGTAAATGTTTAACGGAAGTTGGCAAGGAAAATCCTGGTTGTTTTTGACTCACAGGCAAGGAAAATCCTGGTGATTGCGTACAAAAGCTTGCGAAGATTTTAAGGACCAATTTAATAATAATGCGCTCATTTTTATTTTGAGCAATAACTCGCTAATTTATTAATTATATATATATATAATGTGCCTCTCCGGTTTATTCTTTGATATTAATTGCTCCTTCTAACATAACATTATATATATAACGAGCCCACCTAATATGTGTATTTCAAGGAAGTGCAAATGGGCTGGGATTTCTTAGAAAATATAAATGGGCCTGATTGACGTGAAATTATTTGTTCACCCAGCCCAGCAAATGGAATGTACATTCTATAAAACATGGGTTAATTATATGCCACATTTTTGCACGCTGACATGTGGGCCAATAGGTCGAAGCCTACGCAGGGCGTTGTCAACTTGGTCAACAAATGATTGTGTCATCCACAGCCATTGGATTTATATCCAACAGTCGGCATGCACCTTCAATCTCTCGTCTTCTTTCTCCAGCGTCGCCGAGACCGCCTGGTCCGGCCTCCGGCGGCTAGCGGCTCTGCTTAGCACGCATCGCTGCGAAGTGCTACCCCACCGCCGGCCAGGCTATCCCTCCACCCCTCGATACCTCCTGTTTTTCTCCACAGACTACAGCCCCATGCCACAACAGAACCAGTTATAACCCTTCTCCTCCTCTCAATCTGTGACTCCACTACCGCGTTTTCCCATCTCCGAGTCATTCCCGTCCAGGGCCTCGCCGTCGTCCATCGCCTCGCTGCGTTCGGTGCGGCGTGGTCAACAATCGAGAGTCATCGGAAGAGGACTGTACGTGGAGATCCTGATGGCTAGGACCCACGAGGTCCATGGTCGCATGCAAGGAAAGTTCCTCCTTATTAAGCTGAAAAAATGTTTCCTCCACCTGACAGCTGGGACCCACCGGCTGTATCTTCGCACGGAAGGAAGTGCCTACTTGTTTTGCGAAAAAAATATTCATCCCGTTGACAGCTGGGACCCGTCAGATTTGGTGACTGACTTGTGGGCCTACTAAGCGGATGTGTACGCATGGCTTTGTCAACTTAATCAACAAATGATTCTAGCAGCTCGGCCGTTGGATGTTAATCCAACAGTCGTGCTCCTTCTTCAACCTCTGTTCATGCTCCTGTCTCCCGTGGGCGGCACCCCGGCTGTGCTGCCGCGCACCCGAACCAGTGAAATTTCCCACTCCTCTCCATCTGCGACTCCACTGCCCCGTCTTCCCCATCTCCAGGTCGTTCCAGTCTGGGTGCGCTCGGCACGGTGTGGTCAACGTGGTCAACAACCGAGAGTCATCGGAAGATGACTGTACGTGAGAGGCTGACAGTGGGGATGCACCACGCCCATGGACGCATGCATGCAACGGAACACGACGAGGTAAACGTGGTCAAGGAACGTCTTCCATCGGAAGTATACTGTACGTGGAGAGTCTCAGCTGGGTCCACGGCCGCAGCAAGTAAGTGCCTCCTTATTGCGCAGATAATAATGATTCCTCCAACTGACAGCAGGGACCCACTAGACGGGCCACCGTATTTTGCGAAAAAATGTTTGCCCCCTGACTGCTGGGACCCACCTGACGGGCCACCGTATTTCGTGAAAAAAAATGTCCCCCCCCCCGTTGTCAGCTCGGACCCACCGGAAGTGCCTCCTTATTACGCACAAAAAAATGAATACTCCCCCGGTGTGACGCCCCGAGACCGATGTGCCAGGTGTCCTCCAGTTATTCGTTGTGTTGCTTTGTCATTCGCTTGCGTGTTGCATCTTGTCATGTCATCATTACATCATCTCTTAAATCTTTTGCAACTCAACTAAATAAATTGCATGGATCTTCGGTCCATTTGAATCGAGGGAATTCACGTGGTGATTCTCTTTATAACATATCCTCCCAATAGTAGGGAGCTATATTAAACATTTCTTTAATTTGGAATTATCTTGACACACTTGCAAAATGTTTCCCCATGCCTTTGTCCCATGCATCATCTCCTTATCCTTTCCTTCTAGTTCTTTCTTCTGTAAGTGCCACTTTCCCCTTATCTATTAATGTTCATTCTTTTTCTATAAATTCTCGACCATGCCTTCAACCTCTCTGCCAGATTTCAGATCCTTTGGAGTTGTTTTGGTTAGGTTCAAAAATGCCTCAAGTTTGAATCATATTTAAACCTGTTTTATTTTTATACCTCTAAATATATCCAAGGCAATTCTATCAAATAAAGTATAGTTCCAGGAGATTGAGGATATTTTTATATCTGAAAAACTCCTCTTCTAGTCCCTGGCCTTTTCCTTTCATTGAAACTGTTTATTTATATAAACAGAGAGTGTAGAGAGGAGAGAACGCAGCCCACCAATTTGGCCTAAGGCCCAGCCACCGGCCTCCCTAGGCGCGGCCTCCCTCTCCTCTAGGCCATTTTTCCCCGCTGCCCACCTGGGCCTCCCATCTCCAGCGTCGGCCCTTTTGACCCTTAGGCCCAGCCAACCCTTGCATACCTAACCCTAGCTGACAGGGAGCCCGATCCCCATCTCCTCACGATCTCCTCTCCCCTCGTGCCGCCAGAGAGAGACCCGCACGCCCGAACCACCATCTCCCTCGATCCCATCTTCCTCCCGCAGCCTCTCCCTCTCGATCCCTCTTCACCTCCTCGCCTCCCCGCCGCATGGCTCGGCGCCAGCGCCGCTGCTACTTTGTCGCCCGTGTCGCCATGGTCCTCCTTGTGCCTCTGCTTCTTCACCCGCGGCTCCGCCGCCCCATGTCCACGTCGCCGGCCACCAGCAGGACGCCGCCGCAGCGCCGACCAGCGCCGGCTTCGACCGCTTCCTCTGCTCCGCCTCCATCGCCGGCGACCACGACCAGCGCCCACCTCTGGGAGCTCGACGCCCCTGCCTCGTCCTCTTCTGTGGCTGCAGAAGCCTGCCACAAGCGTGCCGCCATGCTGCTTCGCCGTCCATGGCCCTGGCCTCCTGCCACGGAGCTGCCGCTGCCGGCGTCCACCTCCTCGCCCATGCCTCCCCGTCGCTCTTCCTTCATGTGAACTGCTACAGGAGCGCCAACGCCACCAGGCCGCCGTCCCGCGCTCAAGCTCCTCCGCCCCTGGGCTCCGTTCGCGCCGCCATTTGCCCGGATCCGACGCCGGCCGACCAGGATCCACTCGTCTTCGCCGTTACCAGCGTTGTAGGAACCATGCTTCAAGTCCCCGTCGCCAATCTGGCCTTGCACATCTTGTTTGACCCAAGGAGACCCACACCGCCGGCAAGACCAAGGATGCCCGAACGAGTGCTGACCGAAATGCCTAAGTACCACTACTTCCACGATGACTGTTGTTCGCCAAGTACACCTTCGGACGCCAAGTTCCTCTTCAAAACGTACGACTACTCGGCGTTGCGTCAAGTACCCCGATGGCTGGAGCCCTCAAATCCGTCAAGTTCGTCTACGAACCGAGAACAACTACCGTCTCCGAAGAACCGTGTAACAGAACCGTCAAGTTCGAGTATGACTCGTGTACGACTACGCGGGATTCCTCGGACGCCAAGTTCAACGATGCATCAAGTTCCTCGCCGTGACCCTGAACATCTACAGGAAAACATGTACCACTACCGCCGTCGAGATTGCGAGAACCTCTACCGTCGATCCTAGAGCATGCGAGAACGACTACTTCCACTACGAACGTCCCGAGAACGTCTACTTCCCCTACACCGCATCGAACTTGATCCGTTCCGAAAAGGCACGCTTCAAAGGTATAACCTCGAGACGACCACTCGTGGACCGTATGCATGAGTTGTATGAGATGCATGTTGGTTGTTGTAATCCGCCCGTGAACGTTAGTTGTTCCCTCGTTTGACACCGTCGTCGACTCTTGGGACACCCGGTATCCGGGAGCGCCCCACCATCTTTTGCACGCTCCCGCCACATTTTCTTTTGCACCGGCGTCTCAATGAGTTGCCGGAACCGGAACATTGCATGGCACCGTTTCGTTATCGTTGCCGTGGCACCCCTTTTCCTTTCCACCACGGTGACAAATGCTTCATATTGCTCTTGTCAACTTTAATAAAAATTGCATAAACTTGTCCATGTCATCCGCATCATGATAACAACAATTAAAATGTTTAAATTGTTGTTGCATTAAATTGCTAAATGCACATGAGGATTTACCGGAATTGTTGTTTGATGTTTCCGGCCTCATTTAAAATGCCTAACTGTGTATTTTACTCATGTTTCACCTCTTGCGATGTTTAACAACATTTAATATTGTTGGGTACATAAACGAGAGAGAACTAAATAATTGATGTGGTGTTTTCTTCAATATGTAACTCCGTTGCATAATGAGCTCCACTTAATTTGTAGTATTGTTTGTGCACTTTGCCATGCCATGCTTCATTAAACCGGACATGCATCATACTCGATTGTGCATCATGCCATGTTGATGTGTTGGTTGTTTACTATGTTGTTTGCTTCTTTTCCGGTGTTGCTTCTTCGGGTTGGTTCCGATAACATCGTGTGTGTGAGGATCCGTTCGACTACATCTGTTTATCTTCTTCATGGACTCGTTCTTCTTCCTTGCGGGATCTTAGGCAAGATGACCATACCCTCGAAATCACTTCTATCTTTGCTTGCTTAGTTGCTCGCTCTTTTGCTATGCCTATGCTGTGATACCTACCACTTGCTTATCATGCCTCCCATATTGTTAAACCAAGCCTCTAACCCACCTTGTCCTAGCAAAACGTTGTTTGGCTATGTTACCGCTTTGCTCAGCCCCTCTTATAGCGTTGTCAGTTGTAGGTGAAGATTGAAGTTTGTTCCTTGTTGGAACATGGAGATGTTGTTCCTTGTTGGAACATGTTTACTTGTTGGGATATCACAATATCTCTTATTTAATTAATGCATCTATATACTTGGTAAAGGGTGGAAGGCTCGGCCTTATGCCTGGTGTTTTGTTCCACTCTTGCCGCCCTAGTTTCCGTCATATCGGCGTTATGTTCCCGGATTTTGCGTTCCTTACGCGGTTGGGTTATAATGGGAACCCCTTGACAGTTTGCTTTGAATAAAACTCCTCCAGCAAGGCCCAACCTTGGTTTTACCATTTGCCACCTAGCCTTTTTTCCCTTGGGAGTCGCACATTCCGAGGGTCATCTTTATTTTAACCCCCCGGGCCAGTGCTTGTCTAAGTGTTGGTCCAAACTAGAGCCACTTGCGGCGCCACCTCGGGGAAACTTGAGGGCTGGTTTTAGCTGTACGTAGTGTTCATCCGATGTTGCCCTGAGAACGAGATATGTGCAGCTCCTATCAGGATGTCGGTGCATCGGGCGGTCTTGCTGGACTTGTTTTACCTTTGTCGAGGATGTCTTGTAACCGGGATTCTGAGCCTGGTCGGGTCTTCCCGCTAGAAGGAATATCCTTCGTTGGCCGTGAGAGCTTGTGATGGGCTAAGTTGGGACACCCCTGCAGGGATTTGATCTTTCGAAAGCCGTGCCCGCGGTTATGGGCAGATGAGAATTTGTTAATGTCCGGTTGTAGAAAACCTGAAGTTGATCTTAATTAAAATGCACCAACCGCGTGTGTAACCGTGATGGTCTCTTTCCGGTGGGGTCCGTGAAGTGAACACGGTGTTGGAGTTATGCTTGACGTAGGTTGATCTAGGATCACTTCTTGATCATAGTTGTTCGACCGTGCCTTTGCCTTCTCTTCTCGCTCTCATTTGCATATGTTAGCCACCATTTATGCTAGTCGCTTGCTGCAGCTCCACATCATACCTTTACCTTACCCATAAGCTGAAATAGTCTTGATCGCGAGGGTGTGAGATTGCTGAGTCCCCGTGACTCACAGATACTTCCAAAACCAGCTTGCAGGTGCCAATGAGTCCGTGCAGATGACGCAACCAAGCTCAAGGAGGAGCTCGATGAAGATCTTGTCCTTTGTGTTGATCCGTTTCCAGTTGATCAGCAGTGGAGCCCAGTTGGGGTCGATCGGGGATCTGTGTAGCATTTGGGGTAGTCTTCTTTTATTTTGGCTCCGTAGTCGGGCCCTGATTGTATCTGGCTGATGTAATGCTTTATTCATGTAATTGTGTGAAGTGGCGATTGTAAGCCAACTATGTATCTCTTTCCCTTATGTATTACATGGGTTGTGTGGAGATTACCTCACTTGCGACATTGCTTTCAATGCGGTTATGCCTCCAAGTCGTGCTTCAACACGTGGGAGATATAGCCGCATCGAGGGCGTTACACTCGGCTAGCTGGGACCCACCTTGGTGGGAGGCTAACTTGTGGGCCTACTAAGTTGACGGAGACGAAGGGCTTTGTCAACTTAGTCATTATGAATGATTCTAGCTCCAGTGACCGTACGATGTCCATCCAACGGCCGTAGTGCTTCTTCAACATCTGGTCTTCTTGCTCCAGCCGCCCAAAGCAGCGCCGGTCATGCCGCATGCTCCTGCCTCCCATAGCCGGCTGTGCTGCCATGGAGGCCTCACTGCCCCCTACTATTCCCACCGCTGGCCAGGCCCTGCGGCGACGGCAGCCTCACACCGCAGCCGAACCAGTGAACCATCGTACTCCTCTCCACGCGGGCTTCCACTGCCGCGTCTTCCCCGACTCCGCGTCGTCCCCTTCCTAGGCCTCACCGTCGTCCACCGCCGTGGTGCTCTCCGCGCGGCATGGTCAACGTGGTCATGAAACGACTTCCATCGGAAGAGTACTGTACGTGGACAGGCTGACAGCTGGGTCCACGGCCACAGCCCAGTTTTTTTGTGATTTGCCAAGTAAGTCGCTTTGTCTGGCCTGTTGGGCTGCAAATCTTTCAAGACGATGAGAGCTTTCATTCGGCTGGCCGAGAAAATGGCCCATCAGTAATGAGAAATGGGCTATACATTTTTAAAACACATCAAACCGGCAATTAGTTTCAAATATCTTTTTTTCATTTCGAGATTTTAAATTACATTAATTTTTATGCGTGGAGAATTTGTTGGATTTTATATTCATATACATTTATTTTTAAAATCAGTTTGAATGTGAGTCGAAATTTCGGGATTAAAAGCAGTTCGGACCGCACCGAAATATGCAAAATTTCGTATAATTTTTTAACCGTGGCCACAATATGGGGTGTAATGCTAACAAAAAGAATATGGGCTCAAAAAAACCTTAAGAATTAGCAAATGGGCTGTAAATTATCAGAAATAATGGCAAATGGGCTGTATGCTGTTTTCCACAGATTTGAGGCTTTCCTAAAAAAAAGGTTGACGCACAAGCAGTGACTGTTGAATGTCCATCGAACGGTCGTCGTGCTTCTTCAATCTCTGCTCTTCCTGCTCCAGCCGCTCAAACAAGCGCCGGCGGGACTGCCTGCTCCCTCCTCCCTGTGGCCGGCTGTGCTGCCGCGTAGGCCTCACCGCCCCACCGTACTCTCATCGCTGACCTAGCCATCCGTCTACTCACCCACACCTGCTGTTATTCTCCGGCGACGGCAGACGAACCAGTAAACCCTCGTACAGTCGTACTCCCCTCCGCGTGGGAAACAACTACTAAGTCTTCCCTGCCTCCATGTCGTTCCCTTCCTAGGCCTCGCCGTCGCCCACCGCCCTGGTGCTCTCGACACGGCCTGGTCAACGTGGTCAACGACCGACACCCCCTGTTATTCTGCGGCGACGGCAGCCTCACACCGTAGCGAACCAGTGAACCCTCGTACTCCTCTACGTGTGGGCATCCACTGCCGCGTCTTCCCCGGCTCCGCGTCGTCCCCTTCCTAGGCCTCGCCGTCATCCACCGCCCTGGTGCTCCTGGCGCGGCGTGGTCAACGTGGTCAAGGAACGGCTTCCATCGGGCGTGGACTGTACGTGGAGAGGCTGACAGCTGGGTCCACGGCCGCAGCAAGGAAGTGCCTCCTTATTACGTGCAAAATAATTATTCCTCCACCTGACAGCGGGGACCCACCGAATGGGCCACCGTATTTTGTGAAAAAAATGTTTGCCCCTGACTGCTGGGACCCACCAGCTACATCTTCGCACGCAAGGAAGTGCGTCCGGGCAAAAAAAATGATTCGCCCCCCTGACTGCTGGGACCCACCAGCTACGTCTTCGCAGGCAAGGAAGTGCTTGATAGTCGGCACCCACCTGGTCGAAGCGTACGTAGCGTTGTCATTCTGGCCGCGAACGTGTACGTACATATATACTGGTGGATGTAGAGGCGCGCACGTGTCGTAGTAGAGGCGCGTACGTGTCGTAGTAGAGGTGCGCACGTAGCATGTACACGTACGTACAGCGGCCAGGGTGCAAGAAAGAAAATACGGCCATGTATGTGTACATACGGGCGGGGTCTCGAACCCCTACTCGCGCATATGTACGGCCAGGGCTCGCATACATGGCTGGGTCCGAACGGAGAAACAGCATCGTCGTCGTGTTCATGGGGAGGCAACAGAATGCGTCGTGATCATGGGGAGGCAACGGAATGCGTCGTATTCATCGGGAGGCAATGGAACGCGTGGGAGCCAACCGGCTGGGTCGGAACGGAATGCGTGGTCGTGTTCAAAGTGAGGGCTTGGACGGAACAGGCGATGGAAACGAGGCCTGGCGTACCGCACAACGAAGGAAACGTACCTCCTACGTTCGGAACGGGGTCCTGTTGATCAGGAGGGGTATGGCGTACCACAAAACGGAGGAAACAGACCTCCTACGGTCGAAACAGGGGTCCTATTGATCGGGAGGGGTGTGGCGTACTGCAAAACGGACGAAACGGACCTCCTACGGTTGAAACGGGGGTCCTGTTGATCGGGAGGGGTGCGGCGTACCGCAAAACGGACGAAACGGACCTCCTACGGTCGAAAAGAGGGTCCTATTCATCGGGAGGGGTGTGGCGTACCACAAAACGGGACTCCACATGATACTGTTCATCTCCACCGTCGACCTCCTATATCCTCCACGGGGTACCGTCGACCTCCTCCAGCCTCCACGGGCTCCTGTTCATCCAGCCTCCACCGCGTGCTACTCCACCGGCTACTGTTCAACCACCCCTCCACGGGCACCCCTCCACCATCTACTGTTCATCCAGTCCTCCACACCACGGGGTCCTATTCAACCACCCCTCCACGGGTACCCCTCCACCGTCTACTGTTCATCCAGCCCTCCACCACACCACGGGGTCCTGTTCATCTAGAGGCAACGCCACCGCTCACTGTTCATCCAAACCCCCCAGAGGGAGTCCTGGATTATGGGGTGTCCGGGTAGCCGGACTATACCTTCAGCCGGACTCCAGGACTATGAAGATAGAAGATTGAAGACTTCGTCCCGTGTCCGGATGGGACTTTCCTTGGCGTGGAAGGCAAGCTTAGCGATGCGGATGTTCAAGATCTCCTACCATTGTAACCGACTTTGTGTAACCCTAACCCTCTCCGGTGTCTATATAAACTGGAGGGTTTTAGTCCGTAGGACAACCTCATACACAACAATCATACCATAGGCTAGCTTCTAGGGTTTAGCCTCCTTGATCTCGTGGTAGATCTACTCTTGTACTACCCATATCATCAATATTAATCAAGCAGGACGTAGGGTTTTACCTCCATCAAGAGGGCCCGAACCTGGGTAAAACATCGTTTTCCTTGCCTCCTGTTACCATCCGGCCTAGACGCACAGTTCGGGACCCCCTACCCAAGATCCGCCGATTTTGACACCGACATTGGTGCTTTCATTGAGAGTTCCTCTGTGCCGTCACAATCAAGAAGGATGCCTCTTCCCGTCTTTAAAGACGGCGCCGTTACTAAGGAAGCCTTGGCTGTCGGCCAAACTCTCCGGCTAGGCGGTTTTCTCATGACCGCCTGTTCGGCCGTTGCGCTGATGGTGACCTCTCGGGTCATCAAAAGCAATCTTCGCGTCAGCTTGGAACTCGCCGAGCAGTTAGATCCAATGGAGCTCTCTTCCATAAACGAGCTCTTGGATCGCATCGCCGCCTTGGGGGTCACTACGGATTATGACCAGGTTGGGCTTAAACCCGATCTAAGAGAAATTAATTCTCCCCAAGTCACCCATCACGTTGCCGTGGTAGAGGCACAGTGCGGTGACTCTTCATCTATCTTAAGGACTAGCTACGTCCGGATTCCCGATCCCTCCAAGCCGGACACCCACGGAGGGGAGGATGTAACTCCAGACCTGAACTTAGAATCAGGCAACGGGCTAGATTCACTGGACAACATCCAAGAATCCAAACTTCAGAGTTTAGAAACTCCTTGGCCTCTGAGTCTTAGATTGGGTGAAGTTCCGGATTTAATTCCACCCACCCACCCGAACATAAGCGATCTATCCCAAATCAGGAAAAAGCCCGAAGAAACAGTACATCATTAGTGGGCGAGGTTCCTCCTAGTTATGAACAGGATAAAGGACTGTCGCGAGGAAGACGCAATCTCAATCTTCTGCAATAATTGCACGGACAAGGGAATCCTTAACGCCACAGGTCGTCGTGATCTTACACGCTTCGCTGACTTGGCGTCCATAGTACAAAAGTACTGTGCGGTGGAAAGCGCCCGGAAAACCAAAACTAAATTTTGGGACAATCCGGCCCTGAATAGAAACCCTGTCCGAAATAAAAGGGTGCATCATCATCAGACACCCGGGTTAAAAACCAAAAAACCAAACCCTTTACAGGGCATGGAACCGTACTGGAGGGATGGCTTAATGGACCCTGTAAAATTCATAGTACAGAGGACGCCACACCAACTCATAGCCTTAGAGCATGTTGGATACTGCGGCAGGTGGCCAAAAGGGGCGAAGATCTCCTGATTCCGGAGGCCACTGAAAGCCACCTCAGGGACTCTAGTACAGTCTTAACAGTCTTTGAGACTTTCGCATCAAATAATATGCGAAAAAGAACACTCCGCAGCCTCGCCGAAGTCTATCAAGTAGCAACAATAAACCCATGGAATGACACAGCTATTACTTTTAATGCCAGTGATGAACCTAAATTCCGAACAACTCGAGCACCAGCCGCATTGGTACTCAGTCCTATAGTGGACGACTTTCGCCTCACTAAGGTACTCATGGACGGAGGCAGTGGATTGAACCTCATTTATGAGGAAACCCTTCAAAAAATGGAAATAGACTGGAAGCGCATTGAGCGAAGCAACACAACCTTTAGAGGAATAATCCCCAGTCGGGAAGTGCGCTGTACAGGAAAAATCACACTAGATGTGGTGTTCGACACGCCGGGTAATTATAGGTCCGAAGAGGTCACATTCCAAGTGGCCCCATTCAGTAGTGGATACCACACTCTGCTGGGGCGGGAAGCATTTACAATCTTCCAAGCAATACCCCATTACGGGTACATGAAGCTCAAGATGCCCGGGCCAAACGGAATCATCACTCTCACTAGTGATCCGGACATAGCGCTCCGCGCCGAAAACAAGACAGTCGCATTGGCCCTTGAGGCACTGTCCGAAGCCCTAGTGGCTGAGGAACTGACTATGCTGCGCTCCACGGTAAACAGGGACGATGTGATACTCGAGAAAAGATCCAAGTCCACCTCCTTTAAACCAGCAGATGAAATAGTCAAATTCCAGGTCCATCCAACGGACCCCAATAGAACAGCTTCCATTGGGGCACAGTTAAACCCCGATGTAGACGCCGCACTGCGAGAATTCCTATGGGAGAACTGGGATATTTTTTCCTGGCACCCTTCAGACATGCCAGGAATCCCACGCAGGCTGGCCGAACACAGCTTAAATATCCTAAAAGGATTCAAACCTGTCAAACAAGCCCTTCGGCGTTTCTCTGAGCCAAGAGACAGGCAATGGGAGAGGAGCTAGCCAAACTATTGGAGGCCGGATTCATCAGAGATATAAAACATCCGGACTGGCTAGCAAACTTGGTGATGGTACCAAAGAAGGACAAATCCTGGCGCCTGTGCGTCGACTTCAAAGACCTTAACAAGGCTTGCCCAAAGGATCCCTTCCCTCCCCCGCATCGATCAAATTATCGACGCCACTGCAGGACACGATTCGTTGTGCTTCCTCGACGCATACTCCGGTTACCATCAAATCAAGATGGCCGAGTCAGACCAAGCCGCAACGGCATTCATCACCCCATACGGTCCATTCTGCTTCAACACAATGCCTTTCGGCCTCAAAAACGCCGGCGCAACATATCAGCACATGATTCAGACATGTCTGGCAACCCAGATCGGCAAAACAGTAGAGGCATACGTGGATGATGTGGTCGTAAAAACAAGACATGTCGAATCTCTAGTAGACGACTTGAGGCTTACATTTGACAACCTCCGAGATATGACATCAAGCTAAATCCGGAAAAATGCGTTTTCGGCGTTCCAGCCGGAAAGCTCTTGGGCTTCATCGTATCCGGTAGAGGAATCGAAGCAAATCCAGCCAAGATCCGAGCTCTGTCACAATTGGATATCCCAAAGAACCTCAAACAAATACAAAAATTAACCGGATGCGTGGCGGCTCTAAGCCGCTTTATCTCCCGTTTGGGAGAAAAGGCGCTACCCCTCTACCGCCTCCTTCGGCGCACCGAACACTTCGAGTGGACGGATGCCGCCACGGCCGGACTCGACGAAATAAAAGCCATATTGGCAACAAACCCTGTCCTGGCCGCGCCAAACATCGGCGAACCAATGCTATTGTACATTGCAGCAACCCATCAAGTTGTTAGCGCGATACTCGTCGTCGAGCGGGAAACGGACGGACACAAATTCCCCCTTCAAAAGCCAGTTTACTATGTGTCCCCTGTCCTCACCCCATGCAAATCACGGTACCCACATTATCAAAAGATTGCATATGCGGTATTCATGGCATCCCGGAAGCTACGACACTACTTTCAAGAGTGTTCGATCACAGTAGCATCGGAAGTACTACTCAACGGTATTATAAACAACCGTGACACAACGGACCGGATTGCAAAATGGGCCATCGAGCTCCTCCCGTTCGACATAACCTATAGGCCACGGTGAGCTATCAAGTCGCAAGTTTTGGTCGACTTCGTCGCAGAATGGACGGAGGCCGAACTCCCTAAAGAGTACGGCACATATTCAAACTGGATCATGCACTTCGACGGTTCCAAAATGTTGGCGGGACTAGGGGCCGGCGTCGTTTTGACGTCCCCCACAGCAGACACAGTCCAATATGTACTCCAGATTATGTACACGGACTCCAACAATGCAGCCGAATATGAGGCCCTTTTACATGATCTCCGGATAGCAGTATCCATGGGCATTCAACGACTAGAGGTGAGCGGGGATTCGAACCTCGCGATATCCCAAATAAATGAAGACTTCGATGCCAAGGATCCAAAAATGGCAGCTTACCGCAACGTCGTCCTCAAAATGTCAGCTCGGTTTGAGGGGCTCGAATTTCACCATATAGCCCGAGAAAACAACCAGGCGGCAGACGTCCTAGCACGCATCGGCGCAAAATGCGACGCGGTCCCCCCCCCCCCAACATCTTCCTGGAAAGGCTGTTCAAGCCATCCGTAGTATGGGAAGGGGAACATGGCAATATTAGCCCGGACCCAACCGCACTGTCCAACGCCAAACAATCTGACATAACCGGAGGCTCTACCAATGAAATCACAACCTCAGCCCACGTACTAATGACCGTTATCGCCCCGTGGACGGAACCATTCCTAGCCTACCTTACTAGGCAGGAACTCCCAGAGGACCAAAATGAGGCACGCTGCATAGTGCGGCAATCTAAAGCCTATAAAGTCCATGAGGGAGAACTTTATAAGAAAAGCACTACCGGAGTCCTTCAAAGGTGCATCTCCGAAGAGGAAGGGCGAAACTTGCTAGCTGAAATTCATGCCGGACTCGGTGGCCATCACTGTTGGGTTTCGTAGTAATTTCAAAATTTTCCTACGCACACGCAAGATCATGTGATGCATTGCAACGAGAGGGGAGAGTGTTGTCTACGTATCCACGCAGACCGACTGCGGAAGGGATGACACAACGTAGAGGAAGTAGTCGTACGTCTTCACGATCCAACCGATCAAGCACCGAAACTATGGCACCTCCGAGTTCGAGCACACGTTCAGCTCGATGACGATCCCCGGACTCCGATCCAGCAAAGCGTCGGGGAAGAGTTCCGTCAGCACGAGGGCGTGGTGACGATCTTGATGCACTACAGCAGCAGGGCTTCGCCTAAACTCCGCTACAGTATTATCAAGGACTATGGTGGCAGGGGGCACCGCACACGGCTAAGGAATAGATCACGTGGATCAACTTGTGTGTTTCTGGGGTGCCTCTGCCTCACTATATAAAGGACTAGAGGGGGGAGGCTGGCCGGCCATAGGAGGCGCGCCAGGAGAGTCCTACTCCCTCTGGGAGTAGGATCCCCCCCCCCCAATCCTAGTTGGAATAGGACTCCTTGTGGGGGGAAAGAGAGAGAGGGGGGCCGGCCACCTATCCTAGTCCTAATAGGACTAGGGGAAGGGGGGAGGCGCGCGGCCACCTTGGGCTGCCCCTTTCTCCTTTCCACTAAGGCCCATCAAGGCCCATATGGTTCTCGGGGGGTTCCGGTAACCTCCCAGTACTCCGGTAAAATCCTGATTTCACCCGGAACACTTCCGATATCCAAACATAGGCTTCCAATATATCAATCTTTATGTCTCGACCATTTCGAGACTCCTCGTCATGTCCGTGATCACATCCGGGACTCCGAACAACCTTCGGTATATCAAAATGCATAAACTCATAATATAACTCTCATATAAACCTTAAGCGTGCGGACCCTACGGGTTCGAGAACAATGTAGACATGACCGAGACACGTCTCCGGTCAATAACCAATAGCGGGACCTGGATGCCCACATTGGCTCCTACATATTCTACGAAGATCTTTATCGGTCAGACCGCATAACAACATACGTTGTTCCCTTTGTCATTGGTATGTTACTTGCCCGAGATTCGATCGTCAGTATTCCAATACCTAGTTCAATCTCGTTACCGGCAAGTCTCTTTACTCGTTCTGTAATACATCATCCCGCAACTAACTCATCTAGTTGCAATGCTTGCAAGGCTTAAGTGATGTGCATTACCGAGAGGGCCCAGAGATACCTCTCCGACAATCGGAGTGACAAATCCTAATCTCGAAATACGCCAACCCAGCATCTACCTTTAGAGACACCTGTAATGCTCCTTTATAATCACCCAGTTACGTTGTGACATTTGGTAGCACCCAAAGTGTTCCTCCGGCAAACGGGAGTTGCATAATCTCATAGTCATAGGAACATGTATAAGTCATGAAGAAAGCAATAGCAACACACTAAACGATCGGGTGCTAAGCTAATGGAATGGGTCATGTCAATCAGATCATTCAACTAATGATGTGACCTCGTTAATCAAATAACAACTCTTTGTTCATGGTTTGGAAACATAACCATCTTTCATTAACGAGCTAGTCAAGTAGAGGCATACTAGTGACACTCTGTTTGTCTATGTATTTACACATGTATTATGTTTCCGGTTAATACAATTCTAGCATGAATAATAAACATTTATCATGATTATAAGGAAATAAATAATAACTTCATTATTGCCTCTAGGGCATATTTCCTTCAGTCTCCCACTTGCACTAGAGTCAATAAAGTAGATTACACTGTAATGATTCTAACACCCATGGAGCCTTGGTGTTGATCATGTTTTGCTCGTGGAAGAGGCTTAGTCAATGGATCTACAACATTCAGATCCGTATGTATCTTGCAAATCTCTATGTCTCCCACCTGGACTAGATCCTGGATGGAATTGAGGCGTCTCTTGATGTGCTTGGTCCTCTTGTGAAATCTGGATTCCTTTGCCAAGGCAATTGCACCAGTATTGTCACAAAAGATTTTCATTGGACCCGATGCACTAGGTATGACACCTAGATCGGATATGAACTCCTTCATCCAGACTCCTTTGTTTGCTGCTTCCGAAGCAGCTATGTACTCCGCTTCACATGTAGATCCCGCTACGACGCTTTGTTTAGAACTGCACCAACTGACAGCTCCACTGTTTAATGTAAACACGTATCCGGTTTGCGATTTAGAATCGTCCGGATCAGTGTCAAAGCTTGCATCAACGTAACCTTTTACGACGAGCTCTTTGTCACCTCCATATACGAGAAGCATATCCTTAGTCCTTTTCAAGTATTTCAGGATGTTCTTGACCGCTGTCCAGTGATCCACTCCTGGATTACTTTGGTACCTCCCTGCTAGACTTATAGCAAGGCACACATCAGGTCTGGTACACAGCATTGCATACATGATAGATCCTATTGCTGATGGATAGGGAATATCTTTCATATTCTCTCTATCTTCTGCAGTGGTCGGGCATTGAGTCTTACTCAATTTCACACCTTGTAACACAGGCAAGAATCCTTTCTTTGCTTGATCCATTTTGAACTTCTTCAAAATTTTGTCAAGGTATGTTGTTTGTGAAAGTCCAATTAAGCGTCTTGATCTATCTCTATAGATCTTAATGCCTAATATGTAAGCAGCTTCACCGAGGTCTTTCATTGAAAAACTCTTATTCAAGTATCCTTTTATGCTATCCAGAAATTCTATATCATTTCCAATCAACAATATATCATCCACATATAATATCAGAAATGCTACAGAGCTCCCACTCACTTTCTTGTAAATACATGCTTCTCCAAAAGTCTGTATAAAACCAAGTGCTTTGATCACACTATCAAAACGTTTATTCCAACTCCGAGAGGCTTGCACCAGTCCATAAATGGATCGCTGGAGCTTGCACACTTTGTTAGCTCCCTTTGGATCGACAAAACCTTCTGGTCGCATCATATACAACTCTTCTTCCAGAAGTCCATTCAGGAATGCAGTTTTGACATCCATCTGCCAAATTTCATAATCATAAAACGCGGCAATTGCTAACATGATTCAGACAGACTTAAGCATCGCTACGGTGAGAAGGTCTCATCGTAGTCAATCCCTTGAACTTGCCAAAAACCTTTTGCAACAAGTCGAGCTTTGTAGACAGTAATATTACCATCAGCGTCAGTCTTCTTCTTGAAGATCCATTTATTCTCAATTGCTTGCCGATCATCAGGCAAGTCAACCAAAGTCCACACTTTGTTCTCATACATGGATCCCATCTCAGATTTCATGGCTTCAAGCCACTTTGCGGAATCCGGGCTCACCATCGCTTCTTCATAGTTCGTAGGTTCATCATGATCTAATAACATGACTTCCAGAACAGGATTACCGTACCACTCTGGTGCGGATCTTACTCTGGTTGACCTACGAGGTTCAGTAGTATCTTGTTCTGAAGTTTCATGATCATCATCATTAGCTTCCTCACTGACTGGTGTAGGTGTCGCAGAAACAGTTTTCCGTGATGTACAACTTTCCAATAAGGGAGTAGGTACAGTTACCTCGTCAAGTTCTACTTTCCTCCCACTCACTTCTTTCGAGAGAAACTCCTTCTCCAGAAAGTTTCCGAATTTAGCAACAAAAGTCTTGCCTTCGGATCTATGATAGAAGGTGTATCCAATAGTTTCCTTTGGATATCCTATGAAGACACATTTCTCCGATTTGGGTTCGAGCTTATCAGGTTGAAGCTTTTTCACATAAGCATCGCAGCCCCAAACTTTTAGAAACGACAACTTTGGTTTCTTGCCAAACCACAGTTCATAAGGCGTCGTCTCAACGGATTTTGATGGTGCCCTATTTAACGTGAATGCGGCCGTCTCTAGAGCGTATCCCCAAAACGATAGCGGTAAATCAGTAAGAGACATCATAGATCGCACCATATCCAGTAAAGTACGATTACGACGTTCGGACACACCATTACGCTGAGGTGTTCCGGGTGGCGTGAGTTGCGAAACTATTCCACAATTTTTCAAATGTACACCAAACACGTAACTCAAATATTCTCCTCCATGATCAGATCGTAGAAACTTTATTTTCTTGTTACGATGATTTTCAACTTCACTCTGAAATTCTTTGAACTTTTCAGATGTTTCGGACTTATGTTTCATTAAGTAGATATACCCATATCTGCTTAAATCATCTGTGAAGGTGAGAAAATAACGATATCCGCCACGAGCCGCAATATTCATCGGACCACATACATCTGTATGTATGATTTCCATCAAATCTGTTGCTCTCTCCATGGTACCGGAGAACGGTGTTTTGGTCATCTTGCCTATGAGGCATGGTTCGCAAGTACCAAGTGATTCATAATCAAGTGGTTCCAAAAGTCCATCAGAATGGAGTTTCTTCATGCGCTTTACACTGATATGACCTAAACGGCAGTGCCACAAATAAGTTGCACTATCATTATCAACTCTGCATCTTTTGGCTTCAACATTATGAATATGTGTGTTACTACTATCGAGATCCAACAAGAATAGACCACTCTTCAAGGGTGCATGACCATAAAAGATATTACTCATATAAATAGAACAACCATTATTCTCTGATTTAAATGAATAACCGTCTCGCATCAAACAAGATCCAGATATAATGTTCATGCTTAACGCTGGCACCAAATAACAATTATTTAGGTCTAATACTAATCCCGAAGGTAGATGTAGAGGTAGCGTGCCGACTGCGATCACATCGACTTTGGAACCGTTTCCCACGCGCATCGTCACCTCGTCCTTAACCAATCTTCGCTTGATCCGTAGTCCCTGTTTCGAGTTGCAAATATTAGCAACAGAACCAGTATCAAATACCCAGGTGCTACTGCGAGCATTAGTAAGGTACACATCAATAACATGTATATCACATATACCTTTGTTCACCTTGCCATCCTTCTTATCCGCCAAATACTTGGGGCAGTTCCGCTTCCAGTGACCAGTCTACTTGCAATAGAAGCACTCAGTTTCAGGCTTAGGTCCAGGTCTGGGTTTCTTATCTTGAGTAGCAACTTGCTTGCCGCTCTTTTTGAAGTTCCCCTTCTTCTTCCATTTGCCCTTTTCCTTGAAACTAGTGGTCTTGTTGACCATCAACACTTGATGCTCCTTCTTGATTTCTACCTCCGCAGCTTTCAGCATTGCGAAGAGCTCGGGAATAGTCTTGTTCATCCCTTGCATATTATAGTTCATCACGAAGCTCTTGTAGCTTGGTGGCAGTGATTGAAGAATTCTGTCAATGACGCTATCATCTGGAAGATTAACTCCCAATTGAATCAAGTGATTATTATACCCAGACATTTTGAGTATATGCTCACTGACAGAACTGTTCTCCTCCATCTTGCAGCTATAGAACTTATTGGAGACTTCATATCTCTCAATCCGGGCATTTGCTTGAAATATTAACTTCAACTCCTGGAACATCTCATATGCTCCATGACGTTCAAAACATCGTTGAAGTCCCGATTCTAAGCCGTAAAGCATGGCACACTGAACTATCGAGTAGTCATCAGCTTTGCTCTGCCAGACGTTCATAACATCCGGCGTTGCTCCTGCAGCAGGTCTGGCACCCAGTGGTGCTTCCAGGACGTAATTCTTCTAAGCAATGAGAATAATCCTCAAGTTATGGACCCAGTCCGTGTAATTTCTACCATCATCTTTCAACTTTGCTTTCTCAAGGAACGCATTAAAATTCAACGAAACAACAGCACGAGCCATCTATCTACAATCAAACATAAACAAGCAAGATACTAATCAGGTACTAAGTTTCATGATAAATTTAAGTTCAGTTAATCAAGTTAATTAAAGAACTCCCACTTAGATAGACATCCCTCTAATCCTCTAAGTGATTACGTGATCCAAATCAACTAAACCATAACCGATCATCACGTGAGATGGAGTAGTTTTCAATGGTGAACATTGTTATGTTGATCATATCTACTATATGATTCACGCTCGACCTTTCGGTCTCCGTGTTCCGAGGCCATATCTGTATATGCTTGGCTCGTCAAGTATAACCTGAGTATTCCGCGTGTGCAACTGTTTTGCACCCGTTGTATTTGAACGTAGAACCTATCACACCCGATCATCACGTGGTGTCTCAGCACGAAGAACTTTCGCAACGGTGCATACTCAGGGAGAACACTTCTTGATAATTTAGTGAGAGATCATCTTATGATGCTACCGTCAATCAAAGCAAGATAAGATGCATAAAAAGGATAAACATCACATGCAATCAATATAAGTGATATGATATGGCCATCATCATCTTGTGCTTGTGATCTCCATCTCCGAAGCACCGTCGTGATCACCATCGTCACCGGCGTGACACCTTGATCTCCATGGTAGCATCGTTGTCGTCTCGCCAAGCTTATGCTTCCACGACTATCACTACCGCTTAGTAATAAAGTAAAGCATTACATCGCGATTTCATTGCATACAATAAAGCGACAACCATATGGCTCCTTCCAGTTGCCGATAACTCGGTTACAAAACATGATCATCTCATACAATAAAATTTAGCATCATGTCTTGACCATATCACATCACAACATGCCCTGCAAAAACAAGTTAGACGTCCTCTACTTTGTTGTTGCAAGTTTTACGTGGCTGCTACGGGCTTAAGCAAGAACCAATCTCACCTACGCATCAAAACCACAATGATAGTTTGTCAAATAGACTCCGTTTTAACCTTCACAAGGACCGGGCGTAGCCATACTCGGTTCAACTAAAGTTGGAGAGACAGTCGCCCGCAAGCAACCTATGTGCAAAGCACATCGGGGGAACCGGTCCTGCGTAAGCGTACGCGTAAGGTTGGTCCGGGTCATCTCGTCCAACAATGCCGCCGAACCAAAGTATGACATGCTGGTACGCAGTATGACTTATATCGCCCACAACTCACTTGTGTTCTACTCGTGCATATAACATCAACATAAATAACCTAGGCTCTGATACCACTGTTGGGTTTCGTAGTAATTTCAATAAATTTCCTACGCACACGCAAGATCATGTGATGCATTGCAACGAGAGGGGAGAGTGTTGTCTACGTACCCACGCATACCGACTGCGGAAGCGATGACACAACATAGAGGAAGTAGTTGTACATCTTCACGATCCAACCGATCAAGCATCGAAACTACGGCACCTCCGAGTTCGAGCACACGTTCAGCTCGATGACGATCCCCGGACTCCGATCTAGCAAAGCGTCGGGGAAGATTTCTGTCAGCACGACGGCGTGGTGACGATCTTGATGCACTACAGCAGCAGGGCTTCGCCTAAACTCCGCTACAGTATTATCGAGGACTATCGTGGCAGGGGGCACCGCACACGGCTAAGGAATAGATCACGTGGATCAACTTGTGTGTTTCTGGGGTGCCTCTGCCTCAGTATATAAAGGACTAGAGGGGGGAGGCTGGCCTGCCATAGGAGGCACGCCAGGAGAGTCCTACTCCCTCTGGGAGTAGGATTCCCCCCCCCCAATCCTAGTTGGAATAGGACTCCTTGAGGGGGGAAAGAGAGAGGGGGGGGGGCGGCCACCTCTCCTAGTCCTAATAGGACTAGGGGAAGGGGGGAGGCGCACGGCCACCTTGGGCTGCCCCTTTATCCTTTCCATTAAGGCCCATCAAGGCCCATATGGTTCCCGGGGGGTTCCGGTAACCTCCTGGTACTCCGGTAAAATCCCGATTTCACCCGGAACACTTCCGATATCCAAACATAGGCATCCAATATATCATTCTTTATGTCTCGACCATTTCGAGACTCCTCGTCATGTCCGTGATCACATCCGGGACTCCGAACAACCTTCGGTATATCAAAATGCATAAACTCATAATATAACTCTCATCGAAACCTTAAGCGTGCGGACCCTACGGGTTCGAGAACAATGTAGACATGACCAAGACACGTCTCCGGTCAATAACCAATAGCGGGACCTGGATGCCCATATTGGCTCCTACATATTCTATGAAGATCTTTATCGGTCAGACCGCATAACAACATACGTTGTTCCCTTTGTCATTGGTATGTTACTTGCCCGAGATTCGATCGTCGATATTCCAATACCTAGTTCAATCTCGTTACCGGCAAGTCTCTTTACTCGTTCTGTAATACATCATCCCGCAACTAACTCATCTAGTTGCAATGCTTGCAAGGCTTAAGTGATGTGCATTACTGAGAGGGCCCAGAGATACCTCTCCGACAATCGGAGTGACAAATCCTAATCTCGAAATACGCCAACCCAACATCTACCTTTGGAGACACCTGTAATGCTCCTTTATAATCACCCAGTTACGTTGTGATGTTTGGTAGCACCCAAAGTGTTCCTCCGGCAAACGGGAGTTGCATAATCTCATAGTCATAGGAACATGTATAAGTCATGAAGAAAGCAATAGCAACACACTAAACGATCGGGTGCTAAGCTAATGGAATGGGTCATGTCAATCAGATCATTCAACTAATGATGTGACCTCGTTAATCAAATAACAACTCTTTGTTCACGGTTAGGAAACATAACCATCTTTGATTAACGAGCTAGTCAAGTAGAGGCATACTAGTGACACTCTGTTTGTCTATGTATTCACACATGTATTATGTTTCCGGTTAATACAATTCTAGCATGAATAATAAACATTTATCATGATTATAAGGAAATAAATAATAACTTTATTATTGCCTCTAGGGAATATTTCCTTCAATCACGCCACAGCCCGGTCCCTTGTAAGCAAGGCTTTCCGTACAGGCTTTTATTGGCCGACGGCCCGGGCGGACGCTCAGGACTTGGTCCAATGATGTGTCGGTTGCCAGCTTTTTGCAAACCAAAGCCATATGCCACCCACCACCCTCCAAACTATCCCCATCACATGGCCTTTCGCGGTCTGGGGGCTTGACATGGTGGGACCCCTTAAAGGCGGAACCCACAAGAAAAAATACTTACTGGTCATGGTGGATAAGTCCACCAAATGGATAGAAGGCAAGCCTGTTAAGACGGCCAAATCCGGACCTGTGATAGACTTTATATCCAGGGTCGTACACCGTTATGGCATCCCCCACAGCATCATCACCGATAACGGCACGAACTTTACGGCCGATGAGGTAAAACTCTGGTGCAAAAACATGGGCATCAAGCTCGATTATGCTTCCGTCTATCACCCACAAACTAACGGTCAGGTCGAACGTGCAAATGGTCTCATTATGAGCGGCATCAAACCCAGATTAGTGTGGTCCCTCAAGGAATCTAACATGCACTGGGTAGAGGAGCTAGACTCCGTACTCTGGGGGCTGCGGACCACGCCAAATCGCACCACCGGATACACACCATTTTTTATGGTGTACGGCGCAGAGGCAGTCTTGCCCTGCGACATAATTCATGACTCACCTCGAGTGCGCATGTACGAAGAAAGGGTATCCGAGCTCGATCGGCAGGACAGTTTGGACGCCTTAGAGGAGGAGCGCGACGTGGCAAAAGCCCGTTCCGCATTCTATCAACAGCAGGCTCGAAGATATCAAAGCAGAGAAGTGCGGGCCAAAAACTACAACATTGGCGAATTAGTTCTACGCCTGCCGGACAAGAAAATGGACAAACTGAAGCCCAAGTGGGAAGGTCCCTTCATAATCGACCAAGTCTTGACTGGTGGAGCATACCGCCTGCGAGATGCGTCGGATAACCGACTCGAGCCGAACCCATGGAACGCAGCCCGTCTCCGAAGATTCTACGCCTAGCACCGGACTCTGTGTTTGTCTCCTTCCTCTGTCCATTTTTTACATTTTCTGTCTCACATTTCTCTCCTTCCCCTCTTTTCTTTTATAACCCTTAAAGGCTTCTCAAGTGACGTGCTACTCGCGCTCACTAAACCTGGGGGCTTCTTTAACAGAAGCTTATTTATACGGGCTTCACGCCCACCACATGTGTCAAACTTCCGCATGTACCTTTTCTTCACCATTATATGCATCGATATGACTTAAGTTTTGGCCAAGCTGGGTTGCCTGGCTCCTGTGCTTACCCCTACGTTCCCGATTGTTCGGCTAGGTGGTAAAGGGAGCACCTCTGCGATTGTTACTGCCGGATCAGCCGGATGTGTACCTCAGACTGGGTGAAGCCGAAAGCTAGTGTTCTTAAGGGAATATTCGGTCGGTGAATCAAAAGATGACCTTTTTTACTCATTAATATATATGCCCCCAGATGATTTTCCTGCGTTTGCAGTCCGGACATGCACTTTAGGGCATGCCTCCCAGAGAAAGGAACCCCTAACGGAACTATTCTCTCTGGAAGATGTTTCTTACTAACCATGTAATATAACATAACTAGTTGGGCACTTGTCTGATAAAGCACTAATGACCCCTACGCCTGGTCTCCATGCATACTCCGATTCTTACATAACCGGTAGGGTATTCAGAAACACTCCGAACCGTCAGGTCGTGAGGTCGAAGCAAAAAGGTCGGCAACGACAAACGATCTACAATCCGGATAGAAGGCATTACACATGTCAATTACAGTCATGCTGGGAATACTTTGCGGCCAATGCTACTTGGCCGTACACTAAGCTTACAGGGATCTCCTTCCCGTCAGGCCCCACAGGTCCGACCTCGGCCATGTGGTTTGGGTCAGACTTCGTGTACCGCGTCTTCACCATGGCCCAGGCCTCCCTAGCGCCTTGTCGGCAGGCCGATATCTTCCACAACCGGAAGCGCCGCTGAGCTCCCCTAAGCTTCTCCGAAAGCTCTCCAAGGCCCTCGGGCATGGAGTGGGAAGGCCATAAGGCTTGGGCAACACCCCGCATCGCCTGCCGAACTCGTTCATGCAGTTGCGAGAGCTCAGGAAGAAGGTCACCCATAGAACCGGGCATCTCCTCTGCAGGACGACCCGTTAGCATACCTACAGACATTACTCTGTTAGTCGACTTCCTCGCCGAACTCTTTTCTTTCAAAGATTCGCTTAAGCACTTACTAAATATGTCGTGTCAAAGCCGCTGATTCTCCTTAGTAGAGTCCGACAGCTGGCCACGAACATCTTTAAGCTCAACGACCAGCTTGGTGTTGGCATCCTGAAGATCATTCTTCTCCTGCCTCACCCTTGTCAGCATACTCTCACCGGCCTTTAGCTGGCGTACGAGTTGTTGTCTCTCCGGGTCTAGTCCGGCGCCATCTGCAACATGATTTGTCAGATTTACACCCACGCCGCACTTCACAAAATACTAATCTTTCGAAGTATATTTTACCAGATGGGGTCCCTTTGGGCTCCCCTGCCGCGGTTAGTGCAACCTCCAGTTGGGCTTTGCACTCTTCCAACTCCTGGGACGGTACGGTATTCTTCTCTGTAAGAACCTGCATAACAAATGATCCTTAAATCAGTTACTCTAACTATTTCAAGTCTCGGGGGCTACTGGTATATATATATTTACCAAAATTTTCTTACCCGTATGTCTTTTACATATTGCTCCGTGGCTCTGGCTAAACCATTTTGAGCGGCACGGAGGTACGCATCTCCCGAATTGAAAGCATTTAATGCCTCTTCGGAGAAACAAGCGTCGCGAAGAATTGTCCGGCGACGCCTGTGGTTCATGGCACTCTCCACCTCGGAATTGGTGGCAGACAACCTGTCCGCATCCTCTGTCGGAGGGGCGTCCGGTGCGTGCCTTGTGTTCGTTTCCGCTTCCAGGCCAGGCGTTGGAGCCTGGCTGGTGGAGGCACGATTGGCAACCTCTCCGGATATAGTCCGGCAAGGTCTCTTCGTCCTGAAGATAGCGCGAACATTAAATACGCCCTGAAGGAATAACACCAGGGAAAAAGAGGGTGTGCTATACCTTTGCACCAGCGTCTCAGTTTGGACTACATTCCTTTTTACCCCACGGGGCCCTGCGGCCCCTCGTTGGCTAGCCGCCGCAGGTTCGGCCTCCCACCTCGGAAACCTCCCCTGCAAAACACGGTCGTTGTCAGAAAAACTGAAATGCATGAGAATGGATTCCTTCTCAAGGGGATGAGACTCCGCTCTCTGTTACCTGGGAGGCCGGGATTAACCCTGGGTAATCAACCGTAATGGCCACCAAGGTATTGTCCTTGCTTAGCTGATGAAACACCCCGTCAATCAGCTCCACCGATATGTCCAGATCCTCTTCGGAGTCCGGATCGAGGGACCGTTCTGGATCCTCGGGCTGTGGGGGATGGCTGTTTATATCCTTTACTTCCTGACGCAGTTCCTGCGTTGAAGTCTTTAGACTACATATTTAATCATGGGAATATAAAACGGATGGGTAAGCACAATTGTCCACTTACCCAACTCGGAGGGTTGTACATAGTAAATCCGCCCTGCAGGTTGACGCGGAGGAATTCCTCCTCTTCTCCCTTGTACAAAGTGGATAAGATCTTTACTAGAGCGGCAGCTGAAGCTGGCCCCTTACGACCGTAACGGGTGGCGTCATCCTCCCCGTTAAAATCCCACATGGGGTGGCCTCTATATTGAAGTGGTTGCACCCCCCGCATAATGCATGCGGCCATGACTTCGATCATGGTTAGTCCGGAATGAGCCAATAGTCTTATCCGACCCATCAGGTGAAGGACGTCCCTGTCGCCTTCTCCCTGAGAACTCCGCGGACGCCAGCTTAGGCGTTTCTTTAAGGGAGCACTGTTGAATTCAGGGAGACAGACCCGGATAGGATCCGGCAGTGGGACATCATCTATATAAAACCATTCCGAAGGCCAGTCCTCGGACGCCTTCTTTGGGGTTCCGGATAGATATCCGGTCCCGGCGATACGCCACACTTCGGCTCCGCCCACTTGATATATAGACCCCTCTTGAGAGCGGGGCACCAAGCAGAATAACCTCTTCCATAGCGCGAAATGAGCCTCAACTCCCAAGAATAGCTCGCAAAGGGCGACGAAGCCCGCGATATGTAGAGGCGGGCGTGAGATCGTGCAATTGGAGGCCGTAGAACTCCAGAAGCCCACGAAGAAATGGATGAATTGGAAATCCAAGTCCTCTTATTAGATAAGGGACGAGGCACACCCGCTCTCCTTTGGAGGGATTGGGGGTGCTCTCCGCTTGCTCTCCACCATTATAGGTGGCGAGTCCGGCTCGGACCGGGACCATATAGGCTTGAGGGAGGAATCCCTTGACCTGAAGCGACACTAGCTCGCTGTGCGGGATGGAGCACCTCTCCCAATCTCCAGGTTTAGAACTGGAAGGGCGAGGGGAGGAGCTGCTCCGGCTGGCCATGTTGGAATGGACCTTTGCTGGAGGCGCTCTGATGATTACTCGCGGGGAGAAGAAGGTGCGGTTTGGATCTGAATCCCCATCCCATTAAATAGGCGGCTCGTTTATGCGGCTAGGGGTGTGAATGTAAAAACACCCCGACTTTTTGCATTCGTTTGACACGTGGAAGACGGCCATTATTGGGCGTGGAAGCCAAGGTGCGCTACATTACGAAAATAGGACATTATTCAGCAAGTACACAAAATTTTGAGAAGAACCCGCCTTGCAATGCCGAAGACAATCTGCGCACCGGACTCGTCGTCATTGAAGCCTGGTTCAGGGGCTACTGAGGGAGTCCTGGATTAGGGGGTGTCCGGGTAGCCGGACTATACCTTCAGCCGGACTCCAGGACTATGAAGATACAAGATTGAAGACTTCGTCCCATGTCCGGATGGGACTTTCCTTGGCGTGGAAGGCAAGCTTAGCGATGCGGATGTTCAAGATCTCCTACCATTGTAACCGACTTTGTGTAACCCTAACCCTCTCCGGTGTCTATATAAACCGGAGGGTTTTAGTCCGTAGGACAACCTCATACACAACAATCATACCATAGGCTAGCTTCTAGGGTTTAGCCTTCTTGATCTCGTGGTAGATATACTCTTGTACTACCCATATCATCGATATTAATCAAGCAGGACGTAGGGTTTTACCTCCATCAAGAGGGCCCGAACCTGGGTAAAACATCGTGTTCCTTGCCTCCTGTTACCATCCGACCTAGACGCACAGTTCGGGACCCCCTACCCAAGATCCGCCGGTTTTGACACCGACACCCCCCGCAACGCTCACTGTTCATCCCAGAGGCAGCATCTATCGGCTTCAGTTAGCAGCAGTAGCGAAGGAATCGCTCGATCGGGTTCAGTTAACAGCCATCGATCGATCGCTCGGGTTCAGTAACCGTAGCCTGCAGTGCAATCGCTCGGGTTCAGTTAGAGCCCAACGCCTTGCTCGGGTTTAGTTAGATCCAACGCCTCGCACACACGTGCGTATGTGTACGAGAGAAACGCGCATCGCTCGGCCCCCGACCTCCCACCGTTACCGGGAACTCCCCAAAATTTTCCTCCCCCTCGCTTCTACCATGGTTTTTTTCGTCATGGATGGACCAAAGAATGTCATGCAGCTGCGTCTCCGGTCTGCCCAGGACGAAAAGCCCATTTTCTGTCATGATTTTTTTGTCATAGAAGTAGGAGCCCACCACATCTATGATGATACCGGGTTTTGTCAAAATTATCATCATAGAAGTGTCATATGTATGACAGAATTTTTTTTCGTTCGGCCCAAAATGTCACGGATGTGCATTTTTTGTAGTGATCCTAGTTTTTTCGAGGACCTCCTTCATGATGATTTGGGTAAGTTCACACTAGATGTGATAAAAATCAGCTCGAAGTCGATGATCCGGGATATCTCCTAGGTTCTTTGCCCATTTCAGAATATGAGCATCGCCGGATGTAGGTGACATGCGAAGGTTATGCTGATCCCGTCTGTACTGCAGCATCTGGTGTAAGACATAGAATCCATCACTAAGGGTACCACTCGGTTGCTGGATGCAGCTGAAGTTGGTCTTATGGCCGAAGGCGGACCTACGGTTCCTTGTCTTCCTGGTCTTGATCTCTCCACCCCGTGCGCTATAGATAAAGATAGCGCCATTGAGAACAAACTTGATGTGGGTGTAATCCTTTTTATTCATGTTCTTCGACGAGTCCAAGTAAAGAGCGTGGGAGAATCGGGGGTAAAGGATGATGAGGACGGCACACCCATGGCTGCGCAAAATAAGTACACCTCAAATTAGCCTCCACCATGCAAATGAATGATTAAAATCGAAGGAAGGATATCTGCGCGGATGACTTACATGGGATGATAAGGCATGAGAATCGACTCCTTGTCCTTATACAATTCGGTAGACACATACAATTCCCATTACAACTCTAGTGTCACCGAACCTTAAGTGTGTAGACCCTACGGTTCGGGAACCATGTAGTCATGATCGAGAGACCTCTCCGGCCAATAACCAATAGCGGGATCTGGATACCCATATTGACTCCCACATGTTCCACAATGATCTCATCGGACGAACCATGATGTCGGGGATTTAATCAATCCCATATACAATTCCCTTCGTCCATCGGTATGTTACTTGCCCGAGATTTGATCGTCGGTATCCCCATACCTTGTTCAATCTCGTTACTGGCAAGTCTCTTTACTCGTTCCGTGACACATGATCCCGTGCTAACTCCTTAGTCACATTGTGCTCATTATGATGATGCATTACCGAGTGGGCCTAGAGATACCTCTCCGTCATACGGAGTGATAAATCCCAGTCTCGATTCGTGCCAACCCAACAGACACTTTCAGAGATACCTGTAGTGCACCTTTATAGTCACCCAGATATGTTGTGACGTTTGATACACCCAAAGCATTCCTATGGTATCCGGGAGTTGCACAATCTCATGGTCTAAGGAAATGATACTTGACATTAGAAAAGCTCTAGCAAACAAACTACATGATCTTGTGCTATGCTTAGGATTGGGTCTTGTCCATCACATCATTCTCCTAATGATGTGATCCCGTTATCAACGACATCCAATGCCCATGGTCAGAAACCACAACCATCTATTGATCAACGAGCTAGTCAACTAGAGGCTTACTAATAACCCACAAGTATAGGGGACCGCAACAGTTTTCGAGGGTAGAGTTCAACCCAAATTTATTGATTCGACACAAGGGGAGCCAGAGAATATTCTCAAGTATTAGCATCTGAGTTGTCAATTCAACCACACCTGGAAACTTAAGATCTGCAGCAAAGTATTTAGTAGCAAAGTAATATGATAGTAGTGGTAACGGTAGCAAAAGTAATATTTTTGGTTTATAGTGATTGTAACAGTAGCAACGGAAAAGTAAATAAACGAAGAAAAATATATGAAAAGCTCGTAGGCAATGGATCGGTGATGGATAATTATGTCAGATGTGATCAATCATGCAACAATTATAATATAGGGTGACACAGAACTAGCTCCAGTTCATCAATGTAATGCAGGCATGTATTCCGAATATAGTCATACGTGCTTATGGAAAAGAATTTGCATGACATATTTTGTCCTACCCTCCCGTGGCAATGGGGTCCTATTGGAAACTAAGGGATATTAAGGCATACTTTTAATAGAGTACCGGACCAAAGCATTAACACATAGTGAATACATGAACTCCTCAAACTACGGTCATCACCAGTAAGTATCCCGATTATTGTCACTTCGGGGTTAACGGATCATAACACATAATAGGGGACTACAGACTTGCAAGATAGGATCAAGAACTCACATATATTCATGAAAACATGATAGGTTCAGATCTGAAATCATGGCACTCGGGCCCTAATGACAAGCATTAAGCATAGCAAAGTCATAGCAACATCAATCTCAGAACATAGTGGATACTAGGGATCAAACCCTAACAAAACTAACTTGATTACATGATAAATATCATCCAACCCATCACCGTCCAGCAAGCCTACGATGGAATTACTCACGCATGGCGGTGAGCATCATGAAATTGGTGATGGAGGAAGGTTGATGATGACGATGGCGACGGATTCCCCTCTCCGGAGCCCCGAACGGACTCCAGATCAGCCCTCCCGAGAGAGTTTAGGGCTTGGCGGCGGCTCCGTATCGTAAAACGTGATGAATTCTTCTCCCTTATTTTTTCTCCCCGAACACGAATATATGGAGTCAGGATGGACGTGGTGAATCATCAGGGGGCCCATGAGGCAGGGGGCCTGCCTAGGGGGGTAGGCGCGCCCCCACCCTCTTGGACAGGGTGTGCCCCCTGGCGTTGATTATTTTGCCAATATTTTTTATATATTCCAAAAATAATCTCCGTTGATTTTCAGGTCATTCCGAGAACTTTATTTCTTCACAAAAATAACACCATGGCAATTCTGCTGAAAACAACGTCAGTCTGGGTTAGTTCTATTCAAATCATGCAAGTTAGAGTCTAAAACAAGGGCAAAAGTGTTTGGAAAAGTAGATACGATGGAGACGTATCAACTCCCCCAAGCTTAAACCTTTGCTTGTCCTCAAGCATTTAGTTCATAAACTGAAAGCAATAAAGAAAAACTTTTACAAACTCTATTTGCTCTTGTTCTTGCAAATATGTAAAGCCAGCATTCAAGTTTTCAGCAAAGATTATGAACTAACCATATTCACAATAACATTTAGGTCTCATGTTTACTCATATCAATGACATAATCAACTAACGAGCAATAATAATAAATCTCGGATGACAACACTTTCTCAAAACAATCATAATATGATATAACAAGATGGTATCTCACTAGCCCTTTCTGAGACCGCAAAACATAAATGCAGAGCACCTTTAAAGATCAAGGGCTGACTAGAAATTGTAATTCATGGTAAAAGAGATCCAGTCAAGTCATACTCAATGTAAAATAACAATAATACATGCAAATGACAGCGGTGCTCTCCAACTGGTGCTTTTTAATAAGAGGATGACGACTCAACATAAAAGTAAATAGATAGGCCCTTCGCAGAGGGAAGCAGGGATTTGTAGAGGTGCCAGAGCTCGGTTTTGAAACAGAGATGAATAATATTTTGAGCGGTATACTTTCATTGTCAACATAACAACTGAGAGATCTCGATATCTTCCATGCTACACACATTATAGGTGGTTCCCAAGCAGAATGGTAAAGTTTATACTCCCCCACCACCAACAAGCATCAATCCATGGCTTGCCCGAAACAACGGGTGCCTCCAACTAACAACAATCCTGGGGGAGTTTGTTTGCAATTATTTTGATTTGATTTGAGCATGGGACTGGGCATCCCGGTGACCAGCCATTTTCTCGTGAGTGAGGAGCGGAGTCCTCTCCTCTTGAGAATAACCGGCCTAGCATGGAAGATATAGACAACCCTAGTTGATACGTGAGCTATTCGAGCATACAAAACAGAATGTTTATTTGAAGGTTTAGAGTTTGGCACATACAAATTTACTTGGAACGGCAGGTAGATACTGCATAAAGGAAGATTTGGTGGACTCATATGGAATAACTTTTGGGGTTTATGGGGTTGGATGCACAAGCAGTATTCCCGCTTAGTACAAGTGAAGGCTAGAAAGAGACTGGGAAGCGACCAGCTAGAGAACGACGACAGTCATGAACATGCATTAAAATTAATCGACAATGAATGCAAGCATGGGTAGGATATAATTCACCGTGAACATAAATATCGTGGAGGCTATTTTGATTTTGTTTCAACTACATGCGTGAACATGTGCCAAGTCAAGCCACTCGAATCGTTCAAAGGAGGATACCACCCTATCATACCACATCACAACCATTTTAATAGCATTTTGACACGCAAGGTAAACCATTATAAATTCCTAGCTAATTAAGCATGGCATAAGCAACTACAATCTCTAATTGTCATTGCAAACATGTCTTATTCATAATAGGCTGAATCAAGAACGATGAACTGATCATATTTACAGAAACAAGAGAGGTCGAGTTCATACCAGCTTTTCTCATCTCAATCAGTTCATCATATATCGTCATTATTGCCTTTCACTTGCACAACCGAATAGTGTGGATAATAATAATAATAGTGCACGTGCATTGGACTAAGCTGGAATGTGAAAGCATTCAACTCAGGAGAGAGCAAAAAGTAATATGGGCTCTCTGTTAGATCAACAATAATGCATATGAGAGACACTCAACATTTTCATCATGGTCTTCTTCTCTCAACCCCCAAGGAAAAGAAAGGAAATAAAAGTATTTACACGGGAAAGCTCCCAACAAGCAAAAGAAGAACGAGAAATCTTTTTGGGTTTTCTTTTTAATTACTACTACTAGAGGCATGGAAAATAAACTAACTAAAAGCTACAAGTAATTGTTTGGTTTTTCTTAAGGTTTTTCAAATACACAAGAAGAAAGCTCAAAAAGAAAATAAACTAGCATGGATGATACAATGAAAAAGTATGAGCACCAACAACTGGCATGAGTGTGTGAACATGAATGTAATGTCGGTGAGAAATACGTACTCCCCCAAGCTTAGACTTTTGGCCAAATTTGGTTTATGCCCATAGATCAAAGTTGCTCTCTCCGGTGTACTGAGGAGGATCCTCAGGCTGCCACTGGTTGGCGATCTCCTCTGGATTCCACTGATAAACAGACTGACGGTGAGGATCAAGTGGTGGCTCCGGCTCGGGCTCTGGAGCTGACGTCAGGCTCCGGTAGGCATGAATGGCCTCCGGAGGAACAAGGTACATGCCTGAAAATATGTTGAACAAGGAGGGCGCAGGCAAGGTAATAATCTCACAATAATTTTTGTTAAATATCAATTTATATTTGAGTATCTTCTTCTTATCCTTAATAATAAACTCATGTGCTATCATACTCTTAAAATCTAGGACAATAGGAGGCAACAACTTTTCCTCTTTCTCATAATGCCTGATAGGTATGTTAAAGTGTGCAGCAAGGCGCGAGGCAAAGATGCCTCCGAGGACGGGGCCCTTTGTACGGTTCAGATTTAACCGTTTAGCAACAATAGCGCCTAAACTGAAAGTAGTATCATGAAACAAAGCATGGCACAAAATAAAAATATCAGGAGCACTAAGGTTTCCACAGTTCCCGCGACCAATTAAGCATCTACTAGCAAATATTACAAAGTAACGTAGAGCAAGAAAATGTATGCTAGTGATTCTCGCATCGGAAACTTTCCTTGTTTCCCCTACAGTAATCATATCAATAAATCCCTCCACATCATTACGATGTGGTTCCTCTATGCTGCCCTCAAAGGGTATCTTACAACCCCGACAGAAATCAAATAGTGACATCTCCTTAAACTCATCATATAAATAAAAATCCACCGAAGGTGGCGATCTTCTAGCATGGAAATGAAAGTTTTGCACAAAAATATTGGTGAGTAAGAGATATTGTTCACGCTGGTCGTGGAGGAAGGCGGTGAGGCCTGCATTCTCAGCCAAATAATAAAAATCTTCATAAATCCCGGCATCTCTCAAGAACTCATCACAAGGCCATTCGCACGGCCGAACGTCCACGGTACGAGGAAGATTATACTTGGGCTTCTTGTTCTCTTCACTTTGTTTATCCTTCGAGCTTTGGCTCGATGAGCCCCTCAATAATCTCTTCATCATTTTGTGAAAATTCTGAAAATTTTAGTAACTCAAAAATAAAAGTGCACCAAACTCAACAAGATTGATAGAAACTACTCCTACAAGTGCCTAGAGGCCATATCACACATTAGAACTACTTTTGACCACATAAATTCGACATGCAGGCTCAAGAACAGGGTCACCTAAGCAGCAAAAATTTGCAATAAATAAACCACTAGAACAAAAACTAATTTGACCATTGGAGGAGTCACATACCGAAGAACTATCCCCCAAAGCAGTTTTGTGAATGGAGCTTTGAGCAAGGAGATCGAAAATGGCAGCAAGATGAGCAAGAACTCAGGTTTGAGCTGGTGGATGATTTTTTCTGGAGCAAGGCGAAGTGTTTGGGTGCAAGGATAAGTGGAGGGGACCCATGTGGGGTCCGCGAGGCAGGGGCACGCCCTCCACCCTCGTGGGCACGTGGCTGCTCCCCCTGCTGTGTTCTCAATGCCTAAAATCCTCAAATATTCTAGAAAAAATCATATTTCATTTTCAGGGCATTTGGAGAACTTTTATTTTTGGGGTATTTTTTATTGCATGGATAATTGAGAAAACAGACAGAAAATACTAATTTTGCTTTATTTAATATAAATAACAGAAAGTAAAAAGAGGGTACAGAAAGTTGTGTTTTCTAAATTCATCCATCTCATGCTCATCAAATGGAATCCATTAACAAGGTTGATCAAGTCTTGTTAACAAACTCTTTCCGAATAACATGAAACGGGAGAATTTTCGAATAACACTATGATACCTCAACGGGGATATGCATGTCCCCAACAATAATAATATCATATTTCTTTTTGACAGTAGGAAGAGGAAATTGAAAACCTCCAATAGTAATTGTTGAAATTTTTCCAATAGAATTGATAGTGTGGACTTGAGGTTGTTTCCTCGGAAAGTGTACCGTATGCTCATTACCATTAACATAAAAAGTGGCATTGCCTTTGTTGCAATCAATAACAGGCCTTGCAGTATTCAAAAAGGGTCTACCAAGGATAATCGACATATTATCGTCCTCGAGAATATCAAGAATAAAAAAGTCCGTTAAAATAGTAACGTTTGCAACCATGAACACGCACATCCTCACAATACCGACAGGCATAGCAGTTGATTTATCAACCATTTGCAAAGATATTTCAGTAGGTGTCAACTTATTCAAATCAAGTCTACGATATAAAGAGAGAGGCATAACACTAACACTGGCTCCAAGATCACATAAAGCATTTTTAACATAGTTTCTTTTAATAGAGCATGGTATAGTTGGTACTCTAGGATCTCCTAGTTTCTTTGGTATTCCACCCTTAAAAGTATAATTAGCAAGCATGGTGGAAATTTCAGCTTCTGGTATCTTTCTTTTATTAGTAACAATATCCTTCATGTACTTAGCATAAGGATTCATTTTAAGCATATCAGTCAAACGCATACACAAAAAGATAGGTCTAATCATTTCAGCAAAGCGGTCAAAATCGTCATCATCCTTTTTCTTGGATGGTTTAGGAGGAAAAGGCATGGGTTTCTGAACCCATGGTTCTTTTTCTTTACTGTGCTTCCTAGCAACAAAGTCTCTCTTACCATAACGTTGATTCTTTGATTGTGGGTTATCAAGATCAACAGCAGGTTCAGTCTCAACATCATTATCATTGCTAGGTTGAGCATCAACATGAACATCATCATTAACATTATCACTAGGTTCATGGTCATTACCAGATTGTGTTTCAGCATCAGAAATATAAACATCATTGGGATTCTTAGGTGTGTTAACAACAGGTTCACAAGAAGCATGCAAAGTCCTATCATTTTTCTTTTTCTTCTTTTTAGAAGGACTAGGTGCATCTACATTAGTTCTCTGAGAATCCTGCTCAATTCTCTTAGGGTGGCCCTCAGGATACAAAGGTTCTTGAGTCATCTTACCCTCTCTAGTCATAACTCTAACAGCATTATCATTTTTCTTATTATTTAATTCATTGAGAAAATCATTCCGAGCCTTAAGTACTTGTTCTACTTGAGTGGTCACCATAGAAGCATGTTTACTAATAAGTTTAAGCTCACCTTTAACACTAGCCATATAATCACTCAAGTGTTCAAGCATATCGGCATTGCGTTTCAATTGTCTACCAGCATAAGCATTGAAGTTTTCTTGTTTAACAATAAAATTATCAAACTCATCTAAGCATTGGCTAGCAGACTTCTAACGAGGAATGTCACCTTCTTCAAATCTATAGAGAGAATTTACATTTACTACCTGTGTCGGGTTATCAAGACCATGTATTTTTTCTACAGGTGGTAAATTCTTAACATCTTCAGCTTTAATACCTTTTTATTTCATATATTTCTTTGCCTCTTGCATATCTTCAGGACTGAGAAATAGAATACCCCTTTTCTTTGAAGTTGGCTTAGGAGTTGGTTTAGGAAGTGTCCAATTATTTTCATTAGTCAACATATTATTCAATAGAAATTCAGCTTGATCAACGGTTCTTTCCCTAAAAACACAACCAGCACAACTATCCAGGTAGTCTCTGGAAGCATCGGTTAGTCCATTATAAAAGATATCAAGTATTTCATTTTTCTTGAGAGGATGATCAGGCAAAGTATTAAGTAATCGGAGAAGCCTCCCCCAAGCTTGTGGGAGACTCTCTTCTTCAATTTGCACAAAATTATATATTTCCCTTAAGGCAGCTTGTTTCTTATGAGCGGGGAAATATTTAGCAGAGAAGTAATAAATCATATCGTGGGTACTACGCACACAACCAGGATCAAGAGAATTAAACCATGTTTTAGCATCACCCTTTAGTGAGAACGGAAACAACTTAAGGATAAAGTAATAGCGAGTTTTCTCGTCATTAGTGAACAAGGTGGCTATATCATTTAATTTAGTAAGATGTGCCACAACAGTTTCAGATTCATAGCCATAAAAAGGATCAGATTCAACAAAAGTAATTAACTCAGGATCGATAGATAAATCATAATCTTTATCAGTAATAAAGATAGGTGAAGTAGCAAAAGCAGGGTCATATGTCATTCTAGCATTCAAAGACTTTTCTTTAAGCTTAGCTAATAATTTCATAAGATCAGATATGTCATTGCAAGCCAAGAAGTCTCTAGCAGTTTCTTCATCCATAACATAACCCTCAGGCACAACAGGCAATTCATATCTAGGGGGAGAATCTTCATCATCACTTTCATCAATATTATGAGTTTCAATAATTTCATTCTCTCTAACCCTAGCAAGTTGTTCATCAAGAAATTCACCTAGTGGCACGGTATTATCAAGCATAGAAGTAGTTTCATCATAAGTATCATGCAAAGCAGAAGTGGCATCATATATAACATGTGACATATCAGAATGAATAGCAGGAGTAGGTGTCGCAAGTTTACTCAAATCAGAAGGTGAATCAAGTGCAGAGCTAGATGGCAGTTCCTTACCTCCCCTCGTAGTTGAGGGAAAAATCTTGGTTCTTTGATCTTTCAAGTTCTTCATAGTGATAAGCAGATATAAATCCCAAGTGACTCAAAGAATAGAGCTATGCTCCTTGGCAACGGCGCCAGAAAATAGTCTTGATAACCCACAAGTATAGGGGATCGCAACAGTTTTCGAGGGTAGAGTATTCAACCCAAATTTATTGATTCGACACAAGGGGAGCCAAAGACTATTCTCAAGTATTAGCAGCTGAGTTGTCAATTCAACCACACCTGGAAACTTAATATCTGCAGCAAAGTATTTAGTAGCAAAGTAATATGATAGTAGTGGTAACGGTAGCAAAAGTAATATTTTTGGTTTTGTAGTGATTGTAACAGTAGCAATGGAAAAGTAAATAAGCGAAGAACAATATATGAAAAGCTCGTAAGCAATGGATCGGCGATGGATAATTATGTCGGATGCGATCAATCATGCAACAGAACATAGGGTGACACAAAACTAGCTCCAGTTCATCAATGTAATGTAGGCATGTATTCCAAATATAGTCATACGTGCTTATGGAAAAGAACTTGCATGGCATCTTTCGTCCTACCCTCCTGTGGCAGCGGGGTCCTATTGGAAACTAAGGGATATTAAGGCCTCCTTTTAATAGAGTGCCGGACCAAAGCATTAACACATAGAGAATACATGAACTCCTCAAACTACGGTCATCACTGGTAAGTATCCCGATTATTGTCACTTCAGGGTTAATGGATCATAACACATAATAGGTGACTATAGACTTGCAAGATAGGATCAAGAACTCACATATATTCATGAAAACATAATAGGTTCAGATCTAAAATCATGGCACTCGGGCCCTAGTGACAAGCATTAAGCATAGCAAAGTCATAGCAACATCAATCTCAGAACATAGTGGATACTAGGGATCAAATAACAAAACTAACTCGATTACATGATAAATCTCATCCAGCCCATCACCGTCCAACAAGCCTACGATGGAATTACTCACGCACGGCGGTGAGCATCATGAAATTGGTGATGGAGGAAGGTTGACGATGATGATGGCGATGGATTCCCCTCTCCGGAGCCCCGAACGAACTCCAGATCAGCCCTCCTGAGAGAGTTTAGGGCTTGGCGGCGGCTCCGTATCGTAAAACGCGATGAATCCTTCTCCCTGATTTTTTTTCTCCTCGAACACGAATATATGGAGTCAGGATGGACGTCGGTGGAGCATCAGGGGGCCCACGAGGCAGGGGGCGCGCCCGCACCCTCGTGGACAGGGTGTGGGCCCCATGATGAAATTATCGGTAACAGATAGTTTTATGATAAGGCAAATTGTAACAGTTAACAAGTAAATAAAGTAAATAAGGTGCAGCAAAGTGGCCCAATCCTTTTTGTAGCAAAGGACAAGCCTGGACACACTCTGATATAAAGCAAAACGCTCCCGAGGACACATGGGAGTTGTTGTCAAGTTAGTTTTCATCATGCTCATATGATTCACGTTCGTTACTTTGATAATTTGATATATGGGGGGGCCGGTGCTTGGGTGCTGCCCTTCCTTGGACAAGCCTCCCACTTATGATTAACCCCTCTCGTAAGCACCCGCAACTACGAAAGAAGAATTAAGGTAAACCTTGTTGGAAATATGCCCTAGAGGCAATAATAAAATGGTTATTATTATATTTCCTTGTTCATGATAATTGTCTATTGTTCATACTATAATTGTATTAACCGGAAACCGTAATACATGTGTGAATACATAGATCACAACATGTCCCTAGTAAGTGATATGTCTCCGTCGTATCTACTTTTCCAAACACTTTTGCCCTTGTTTTGGACTATAACTTGCATGATTTGAATGGAACTAACCCGGACTGATGTTGTTTTCAATAGAATTGCCATGGTGTTATTTTTGTGCAGAAATAAAAGTTCTCGGAATGACCTGAAAATCAACGGAGAATTATTCTGGAATATATAAAAAATACTGGAAGAAAGATCCACGTCATGGGGCCCACACCCTGTCCACGAGGGTGGGGGGCGCCCCCTGCCTCATGGGCCCCCTGATGCTACACCGACCTCAACCTTGACTCCATATATTCACTTTCGGGGAGAAAAAAAATCAGAGAGAAGGATTCATCGTGTTTTACGATACGGAGCCGCCGCCAAGCCCTAAACTCTCTTGGGAGGGTTGATCTGGAGTCTGTTCGGGTCTCCGGAGAGGGGAATCCATCGCTATCATCATCATCAACCTTCCTCCATCACCAATTTCATGATGCTCATCGCCGTGCGTGAGTAATTCCATCGTAGGCTTGCCGGACGGTGATGGGTTGGATGACATTTATCATATAATCAAGTTAGTTTTGTTAGGGTTTGATCCCTAGTATCCACTATGTTCTGAGATTGATGTTGTTATGACTTTGGTATGCTTAATGCTTGTCACTAGGGCCCGAGTGCCATGATTTCAGATCTGAACCTATTATGTTTTCATCAATATATGAGAGTTCTAGATCCTATCTTGCAAGTCTATTGTCACCTATTGTGTGTTATGATCCGTTAACCCTGAAGTGACAATAATCGGGATACTTACCGGTGATGACCGTAGTTTGAGGAGTTCATGTATTCACTATGTGTTAATGATTTGGTCCGGTACTCTATTAAAAGAGGGCCTTAATATCCCTTAGTTTCCAATAGGACCCCGCTGCCACGGGAGGGTAGGACAAAAGATGTCATGCAAGTTCTTTTCCGTAAGCACGTATGACTATATTCGGAATACATGCCTACATTACATTGATGAACTAGAGCTAGTTCTGTGTCACCCTGGGTTATGACTGTTACATGATCGATCGCATCTGGCATAATTCTCCATCACCGATCCAATGCCTACGAGTTTTCCATATATTGTTCTTCTCTTATTTACTTTTCCATTGCTACTTTTACAATCACTACAAAACCCCAAAATATTACTTTTGCTACCTTTACCTTTTGCTATCATTACCACTACTATCATATTACTTTGCTACTAAATACTTTGCTGCAAATTTTAAGTTTCCAGGTGTGGTTGAATTGACAACTCAGCTGCTAATACTTGAGAATATTCTTTGGCTCCCCTTGTGTCGAATCAATAAATTTGGGTTGAATACTCTACCCTCGAAAACTTTTGCGATCCCCTGTACTGGTGGGTTATCAAGAACATTTTCTGGTGCCTTTACTGGGGAGCATACCTCTATTCTTTCAGTCACTTGGGATTTATATCTGCTTATCATTATGAAGAACTTGAAAGATCAGTGAACCAAGATTTTTCCCTCAACTACGAGGGGGGGTAAGTAACTGTCATCTAGCTCTGCACTTGATTCACCTTCTGTTTTGAGTAAGCTTGCAACACTTAAACCTGATTTTGCTATTAATTCTGATATGGCGCATGTTATTGATGATGCCACTTCTACTATGCATGATACTTACGATGAAACTACTTCTATGCTTCATACTACCGTGCCACTAGGTGAATTTCTTGATGAACAACTTGCTAGGGCTAGAGAGAATGAAATTATTGAAACTGATAATATTGATGAAAGTGATGATGAAGATTCTCCCCCTAGATATGAATTGCGTGTTGTTCCTGAGGGTTATGTTATGGATGAAGAAACTGCTAGAGACTTTCTTGCTTGCAATGATAGAAGTGATCTTAAGAAGTTATTAGCTAAGCTTAAAGAAAAATCCATGAATGCTAGAATGAAATATGATCCTGCTTATGCTACTTCACCTATCTTTATTACTGATAAGGATTATGATTTCTCTGTTGATCCTGATATAATTACTTTGGTTGAATTTGATCATTTTTATGGCTATGAATCTGAAACTGTTGTGGCACATCTTACTAAATTAAATGATATAGCTACCCTGCTCACTAATGATGAGAAAACTCGCTACTATTATATCCTTAAATTATTTCCATTCTCACTAAAGGTGATGCTAAGATATGGTTTAATTCTCTTGATCCTGGTTGTTTGCATAGTCCCCAGGATATGATTTACTACTTCTCTGCTAAATATTTCCCCGCTCATAAGAAACAAGCTGCTTTAAGGGAAATATATAATTTTGTGCAAATTGAAGAAGAGACTCTCCCACAAGCTTGGGGGAGGCTTCTCCAATTACTTAATGCTTTGCCTAATCATCCTCTCAAGAAAAATGAAATACTTGATATCTTTTATAATGGACTAACTGATGCTTCTAGAGATTACCTGGATAGTTGTGCTGGTTGTGTTTTCAAGGAAAGAACAGTTGATCAAGCTGAAATTCTATTGAATAATATGTTGACCAATGAAAATAATTGGACACTTCCTGAACCAACTCCTAAGCCAATTCCGAAGAAAAGGGGTATTCTATTTCTCAGTCCTGAAGATATGCAAGAGGCAAAGAAATCTATGAAAGAAAAAGGTATAAAAGCTGAAGATGTTAAGAATTTACCTCTTGTTGAAGAAATACGTGGTCTTAATTCATCACCTATTGAAGAAACACACGGTCTCGATAACCCGACACAGGTAGTAAAGGTAAATTCTCTCTATAGATATGATAAAGCTGAAATCCCTCCTACTAAGTTTGCTAGTCAATGTTTGGATAAATTTGATAACTTTATGGTCAAGCAAGAAGATTTTAATGCTTATGTTGGTAGACAATTGAAACATAATGCTTATATGATTGAACACTTGAGTAATTATATGGCTAGTGTTAATGGTGAACTTAAACTTACTAGAAAACATGCTTCTATGGTTACCACTCAAGTAGAACAAGTACTTCAAGCTCAGAATGATTTGCTCAATGAATTGAATAGTAAGAATAATGACTTTGCTGTTAGAGTTGCAACTAGAGGAGGTAAAGTGACTCAGGAACCTTTGTGTCCTGAGGGCCACCCTAAGACAATTGAGCAAGATTCTCAGAGAGCTAATGTAGATGCACCTAGTCCTTCTAAAAGGAAGAAAAAGAAAAATGACAGGACTTTGCATGCTTCTAGTGAACCTGTTGTTGACACACCTGAGAATCCCAATGATATTTCTATCTCTGATGCTGAAACACAATCTGGTAATGAACATGAACCTAGTGATAATGATAATAATGATGTTCATGTTGATGCTCAACCTAGCAATAATAATGATGTAGAGATCAAACCTGCTGTTGATCTTGATAACCCATAATCAAAGAATCAACGTTATAATAAGAGAGACTTTGTTGCTAGGAAGCACGGTAAAGAAAGAGAACCATGGGTTCAGAAACCCATGTCTTTTCCTCCTAAACCATCCAAGAAAAAGGATGATGAGGATTTTGAGCGCTTTGCTGAAATGAGTAGACCTATCTTTTTGCGTATGCGTTTGACTTATATGCTTAAATGAATCCTATGCTAAATATATGAAAGAAATAGTTACTAATAAAAGAAAGATTCCGGAAGCTGAAATTTCCACCATGCTTGCTAATTATATTTTTAAGGGTGGAATACTAAAGAAACTTGGAGATCCAGGAGTACCAACTATACCATGCTCCATTAAAAGAAATTATGTTAAAACTGCTTTATGTGATCTTGGATCCGGTGTTAGTGTTATGCCTCTCTCTTTATATCGGAGACTTGATTTGAATAAGTTGACACCTACTGAAATATCTTTGCAAATGGCTGATAAATCAACTGCTATACCTGTCGGTATTTGTGAGGATGTGCCTGTTTGTGGTTGCAAACATTATTATTTTAACGTACTTTGTTATTCTTGATATTCCCGAGGACGATAGTATGTCTATTATTCTTCGAAGACCCTTTTTGAATACTGCAGGGGCTGTTATTGATTGCACCAAAGGCAATGTCACGTTTCATGTTAATGGTAATGAGCATACGGTACACTTTCCGAGGAAACAACCTTAAGTCCACAGTATCAATTCTATTGGAAAAATTTCAACAATTACTATTGGAGGTTTTGAATTTCCTCTTCCTACTGTCAAGAAGAAATATGATATTCTTATTGTTGGGGACATGCATATCCCCGTTGAGGTAACCTTGTGTTATTCGAAAATTCTCCGGTTTCATGTTATTCGAAATGAGTTTGTTAACAAGACCTGATCAACCTTGTTAGTGGATTCCTTTTGATGTGCATGAGATGGATGAATTTAGAAAACACAACTCTTTGTACCCTCCTTTTACTTTTTGTTATTTATATTAAATAAACCAAAAATAGTATTTTACTATTTGTTTTCTGAATTACCCATGCAATAAAAAAATACCCAAAAATAAATGTTCTCCAAACGCCCTGAAAATTAAATATGTTTTTTTTAGAATATTTGAGAATATATGGCACTGAGAACACATCAGGGGGAGCAAGCACCTGGCCATGAGGGTCCAGGGCGCGCCCACCCCCTGGGTGCGCACCCTGCCTCATGGGCCCAATGTGGCTCCCCTCCACTTATTCCAGCTACCACACACACCTTCTTCCTTCCAAAAATATCACCAACCAGCTCAAGCACGAGTTCAAGCTCATCTTGCTGCCATTTTCGATCTCCTAGCTCAAAGCTCCATTCACAAAACTGCTTTGGGGGATTGTTCTTTGGTATGTGACTCCTCCAATGGTCCAATTAGTTTTGAGAAAATTCCTTATATAACACTATTTTAAATATTGTTTCCCTATTTGACACTGAAAATCTTTTTCTTCCCTATCTAGCATCATGTCTAAATTTTATGCCCTTTATGACATTTCCGTCTATTTTGAGCCTTAACAGTGTCAAATGACACATGAAAAGACCAATTTGCCCTTCATGGGGTTTGTGACCAAAATTTTACTTTCTAGTTTAGCTTCAGTATGTGACTTTATCTGGGTGGTGTTCGGACGTGATTTGGTACCAAAGAGAATTTAATTACTAAAAAAATAAAATGAATGCATAATATACAGGGAAGAAAACATGCATCAGTACATGCATGCGCTAGCTCATCTTTGATTAGCTTTGCACGTGCATGCATATTAGGTTGCTCGCATACTCTTACGTGCTAGTCAGGCGTGGTGCAGTATTTGCATGCATCTAAGGGCTCGTGGCTTATGGGTGCCGGCAACCGTACAGCCTGATTAGCCTCTAGCCGGCAAGTACGCGTACATGTTGGAATACCCGCGTGCCGGCCAGCCCAGTACACATACATCTATGCATTCTGAATACCCGTGTGTACCCAGCTAAAGAAAGAGGGATCTCAGAAAGGTAATGGGAGCGCATCACATAATAAGGTACAGTATGTATCAGCAGCTTGCCGTAGCCCGTAGGAGATAGACACATCTTCACGAATGTTGCACGTATAAGCCCATTCTCACTCATCGACAAGCACTCACGTACTTCTCGGCTGCTCATGTGTTGTACTCCATCTCATCCAGAGGAGCCAGGCGGCCAGCGGCCAGTCGAGGCCGAGGCACAGCCTCGTTGCCGACCGTGATGCTCCGCACAAGCTGTTTGAAAGTGTCTGTTCCCTCCATGGCTGAATACACACAAATTTTGGTCATATATAACATGAGGGGCAAATAGGTCTTTTCGGGTGTAATTTAACACTGTTAAGGCTTCAAATGGACGGAAGTGTCATAAAGGGCATAAAATTTAGACTTGGTGTTAAATAAGGAAGAGAAAAAGATTTAGTGTCAAATAAGGCAACAAATTTTAAGACAGTGTTAAATAAGGAATTCTCTCATTAGTTTTTGTTCTAGTGCTTATTTCATTGCAAATTTTTGCTTCTTAGGTGGCCCTGTTCTTGAGCTTGCATGTCAAATTTATATTGTCAAAAGTAGTTTTAATGCATGATATTGCCTCTAGGCACTTGTAGGAGTAGTTGCTAGCAATTTTGTTGAGTTTGGTTCACTTTTATTTTGAGTTACTAAAAATTTCAAAAAATATTTAGAGGAAGAAATATGTTTAGGAAAATGTACCAAGGTGGTTCTTCAAGGAAGCAAGGACCCAGACCCGCAATACGCGATGCGGACAAGGAACCATCAAGGGATGCTCAAGTGCGGCCTTGTGAATGGCCGTCAAAGGACTTCATGGTTCGAGCAGGAATCAAGGAGGAATTTGAAGCATATGTGTGTAATGCTGATCTTGAGAGCTTCGAGGCAGATAAGTGCCGTCAGTACTACTACCTCAATGATTCCTTTGTGAGAAGGTTTGAATTTTCATCATCACGCAATTCTCAAACTGTCCTGTTTGATCTTTATGATAAATCTTATACCATGGACTTAGAAGATTTTAACACTGCTTGTAAACTCCCACAGTGGGGTAATGTTAGTGAACCTCGCAAATCTGAATTTAGAGATTTTCTTGCTAGTATTACAGTGAGGGAATCTAGAGATGTAACACAAGACACCATAGGGAGCATTCATTTTCCTGCTATACATTATTTTGCTCTCTTCATAGGAAGGTGCATAAACGGTAATGATGAAGCATGTCACATGTGTGTACCTGATCTTAGCATTCTCAGGAGCGCTATTTTAGGAGATAAACAATACAACTTGGGGGCTATTGTTACACGTAGGTTGCATAATAATCGTATTCATGGAGATTTCTTTGGTGGAATTTATGCAACTCGTATAGCTAACTTTCTTGAGATACCCATACTAGGAGATGATATTGAGTTGCCTCCTTATCTAGATTATGATGCTATGGTTCATCATCAGTTTGTTGAGAGGAACGATCAGTTCCTCCAGTACCGACTAATCTTTGATAGACGATGAACCTATCACGTCGCTCTCCCTGATCCTACTTTCTTTGACTTTCAGGCAAAGGGGAGATATGTTATAACCAAGGAGGAGCCGACCGAGTACGAGAGGAGGGCGGAGACAGCTCGCCTCCAAGCTGCAGCTCATCAGGCAATTGCCACTGCATCTCAGTACGACCCCAACTACAACTTTGGATATCTGTCAGGCCAGCCGTGGCCATAGACCAACTTAGGCCAAAAGCCTAAGCTTGGAGGAGTATGTATTTCTCACCGACATTACATTTATGCTCACACACTCATGCTAGTTGTCGGTGCTCATACTTTTTCATTGTAATATCCATGCTAGTTTATTCCCTTTTATGCTTTCTTCTTGTATGTTTGATAAACCTTAAGAAAAACAAAAAATTAGTTGTATCTTTTAGTTAGTTTACTTTTCATGATGTAGTAGTAGTAATTAAAAAGAAAACCTAATAAGATTTCTCGTTCTTCTTTTGCTTGTTGGGAGCTTTCTCGTGAAAATAGTTTTGTTTCTTTTCTTTCTTTGGGGGTCGAGAGGAGAAGACCATAATGAAAATGCTAAGTGGCTCTTATATGCATTATTGTTGATCTAACAAAGAGCCCATATTACCTTGTCTTCTCTCTTGAATTGAATGCTTGCAGATTCCAGCTTAGTCCAATGCACGCGCACTATTATTATTTTCCACACTATTCAATCGTGCAAGTGAAAGGCAATAATGGTGATTATATGATGAACTTATCAAGATGAAAAAAGCTGGTATGAACCCTACCTCTCTTGTTTTTGTAAATATGATTAGTTCATCGTTCCTGATTCAGCCTATTATGAAAGAAACATATTTGCAATGACAATTAGAGATTGTAGTTGCTTATGCCATGCTTAATTAGCTAGGAGCTTATAATGGTTTACCTTGCGTGCCAACATGCTATTAAAATGGTTGTGATGTGGTATGATAGGGTGGTATCCTTTTTTGAATGATTCGAGTGGCTTGACTTGACACATGTTCATGCATGTAGTTGAAACAAATTCAACATAGCCTCTACGATATTTATGTTCATGGTGCATTATATCCTACTCACGCTCACATTCGGTGTTGATTAATTTTAATGCATGTTCATGACTGTCGTCCCTCTCTAGCTGGTCGCTTCCCGGTCTTTTTCTAGCCTTCACTTGTACTAAGCGGGAATACTGCTTGTGTATCCAATTCCATAAACCCCAAAGTTCCTCCATATGAGTCCACCATACCTACCTATATATGGTATCTACCTGCCGTTCCAAGTAAATTTGTATGTGCCAAACTCTAAACCTTCAAATAAACATTATGTTTTGTATGCTCGAATAGCTCATGTATCAACTAGGGTTGTCTGTATCTTCCAAGCTAGGCGGGTTATTCTCAAGAGGAGTGGACTCTGCTCCTCACTCACGAGAAAATGGCTGGTCACCGGGATGCCCAGTCCCATGCTTTATGCAAATCAAATCAAAATAACTGCAAACAAAACTCCCCCGGGACTCTTGTTAGTTGGAGGCACTCGTTGTTTCAAGCAAGCCATGGATTGCTGCTTGTTGGAGGAGGGGGAGTATAAACTTTACCATTGTGTTTGGGAACTGCCTATAATGTGTGTAGCATGGAAGATATCGAGATCTCTCGGTTGTTATGTTGACAATGAAAGTATACCGCTCAAAATATTATTCATATCTATTTCAAAACCGAGCTCTGGCACCTCTACAAATCCCTGCTTCCCTCTGCGAAGGGCCTATCTATTTACTTTTAGGTTGAGTCATCATCCTCTTATTAAAAGCACCAGTTGGAGAGCACCGCTGTCATTTATATCCATTACTGTTAGTTTACATTGAGTATGATTTGATTGGATCTCTTTTACCATGAATTATAATGTCTAGTCAGTCCTTGATCTTTAAAGGTGCTCTGCATTTATTTTTTGCGATGTCAGAAAGGGCTAGCGAGATACCATCTTATCATATCATATCATGATTGTTTTGAGAAAGTGTTGTCATCCGAGATTTACTATTATTGCTCGCTAATTGATTATGCCATTGATATGAGTAAACATGAGACCTAAATGTTATTGTGAATATGGTTAGTTCATAATCTTTGATGAAAACCTGAATGCTGGCTTTATATATTTACAACAACACGAGCAAACAGAGTTTGTAAAAGTTTTTCTTTATCACTTTCAGTTTATCAACTGAATTGCCCGAGGACAAGCAAAGGTTTAAGCTTGGGGGAGTTGATACGTCTCCGTCGTATCTACTTTTCCAAACACTTTTGCCCTTGTTTTGGACTCTAACTTGCATGATTTGAATGGAACTAACCCGGACTGACGCTGTTTTTAGCAGAATTGTGCAAAAATAAAAATTCTCAGAATGACCTTAAAATCAATGGAGAATTATTTTGGAATATATAAAAAATATTGGAAGAAAGATCCACGTCAGGGGGCCCACACCCTGTCCACGAGGGTGGGGGCGCGCCCTACCCCTCTATGCGCGCCCCCTGCCTCGTGGGCCCCCTGATGCTCCACCGCCCTCAACCTTGACTCCATATATTCACTTTCGGAGAGAGAAATATCAAAGAGAATGATTCATCGCGTTTTACGATATGGAGCCGCTGCCAAGCCCTAAACTCTCTCGGGAGGGCTAATCTGGAGTACGTTCGGTGCTCCGGAGAGGGGAATCCATCGCCATCGTCATCATCAACCTTCCTCCGTCACCAATTTCATGATGCTCACCGCCGTGTGTGAGTAATTCCATTGTAGGCGTGCTGGAGGGTGATGGATTGGATGAGATTTATCATGTAATCGAGTTAGTTTTGTTAGGGTTTGATCCCTAGTATCCACTATGTTCTGAGATTGATGTTGCTATGACTTTGCTATGCTTAATGCTTGTCACTAGGGCCCGAGTGCCATGATTTCAGATCTGAACATATTATGTTTTCATCAATATACGAGAGTTCTAGATCCTATCTTGCAAGTCTATAGTCACCTATTATGTGTTATGATCCGTTAACCCCGAAGTGACTATAATCGAGATACTTACCAGTGATGACCGTAGTTTGAGGAGTTCATGTATTCACTATGTGTTAATGCTTTGCTCCGATACTCTATTAAAAGGAGGCCTTAATATCCCTTAGTTTCCAATAGGACCCCACTGCCACGGGAGGGTAGGACAAAAGATGTCATGCAAGTTCTTTTCCATAAGCACGTATGACTATATTCGAAATACATGCCTACATTACATTGATGAACTCGAGCTAGTTCTGTGTCACCCTAGGTTATGACTGTTACATGATCGATCGCATCTGGCATAATTCTCCATCACCGATCCAATGCCTACGAGCTTTCCATATATTGTTCTTTGCTTATTTACTTTTCTGTTGCTATTGTTACAATCACTACAAAACCCAAAAATATTACTTTTGCTACCTTTACCTTTTGCTATCGTTACCACTACTTTCATATTACTTTGCTACTAAATAAGTGTTATTTGGTGTTTGCGTTGAGCATGAATATGATTTGATCATGTTTACTGTAATACGGTTATTCATTTAAGTAAAAGAATAAATTGTTGTTCTGTTTACATGAATAAAACTTTATATGGTTACACACCCAATGAAAATAGTTCATTGGATCTCGATCTTAGTGATACACATATTCATAATATTGAAACCAAAAGATGTAAAGTTAATAATGATAGTGCAACTTATTTATGGCACTGCCGTTTAGGTCATATTGGTGTAAAGCGCATGAAGAAACTCCATGCTGATGGGATTTTGGAATCACTTGATTATGAATCACTTGATGCTTGTGAACCATGCCTTATGGGCAAGATGACTAAAACGCTGTTCTCCGGAACAATGAAGCAAGCAACAGATTTGTTGGAAATCATACATACCGATGTATGTGGTCCGATGAAAGGCTTACAGTAGGTATCATTATTTTCTGACCTTCACAAGATGATTTGAGCAGATATGGGGATATCTACTTGATGAAACATAAGTCTGAAATAATTGAAAGGTTCAAAGAATTTCAGAGTGAAGTGGAAAAATCATCGTAACAAGAAAAATAAAGTTTCTGCGATCTGATCACGGAGACGAATATTTGAGTTACGAGTTTGGTCTTCAATTAAAACAATGTGGAATAGTTTCATAGCTCACGCCACCTGGAACACCACAATGTTATGGTGTGTCCGAACGTCGTAACCGCGCTTTATTGGATATGGTGCGATCTATGATGTCTCTTATTGATTTACCATTGTCGTTTTGGGGTTATGCATTAGAGACAGCTGCATTCACGTTAAAAAGGCACCATCTAAATCCGTTGAGACGACACTATATGAACTGTGGTTTAGCAAGAAACCCAAGTTGTCGTTTCTTAAAGTTTGGGGCTGCGATGCTTATGTGGAAAAGTTTCATCCTGATAAGCTCGAACCCAAATCGGAGAAGTGCGTCTTCATAGAATACCCAAAGGAAATTGTTGGGTACACCTTCTATCACAGATCCGGAGGCAAGATATTCGTTGCTAAAAATGGATCCTTTCTGGAGAAGGAGTTTCTCTCGAAAGAAGTGAGTGGGAGGAAAGTAGAACTTGATGAGGTAACTGTACCTGCTCCCTTATTGGAAAGTAGTTCATCACAAAAATCAGTTCCTGTGACAAATACACCAATTAGTGAGGAAGCTAATGATATTGATCATAAAACTTCAGATCAGGTTACTACAGAACCTCGTAGGTCTTCCAGAGTAAGATCTGCACCAGAGTGGTGTAGTAATCATGTTCTGGAAGTCATGTTACTAGACCATGATGAACCTACGAACTATGAGGAAGCGATGATGAGCCCAGATTCCGTGAGAAGGCTTGAGGCCATAAATTCTGAGATATGATCCATGTATGACAACAAAGTATGGACTTTGATTGACTTGCTCGATGATCAGCAAAGCCATGTTAAATAAATGGATCTTCAAGAGGAAGACGGACACTGATAGTAGTGTTACTATCTACCAAGCTCGACTTGTTGCAAAAGTTTTTCAACAAGTTCAAGGTGTTGAATACGATGAGGTTTTCTCACTCGTATCGATGCTTAAGTCTATCTGAATCATGTTAGCAATTGCCACATTTTATGAAATCTGGCAAATGGATGTCAAAATTGCATTCCTTAATGGATTTATTAAGGAAGAGTTGTATATGATGCAACCAGAAGGTTTTGTCAATCCTAAAGGTGCTAACAAAATGTGCAAGCTCCAGCGATCCATCTATGGACTGGTGCAAGCATCTCGGAGTTGGAATATACGCTTTGATAAGTTGATCAAAGCATATAGTTTTACATGGACTTACGATGAAGCCTGTATTTACAATAAAGTGAGTGGGAGCACTACAGCCTTTCTGATTAGTATATGTGAGTGACATATTGTTGATCAGAAATGATGTAGAATTTTTTCTGCAAAGCATAAAGGAGTGTTTTACAGGAGTTCTTTAAAAAGAAAAGACCTCAGTAAAAAGCTACTTATATATTGAGCATCAAGATCTATTGAGATAGATCAAGACGCTTGATAAGATTTTCAATGAGTACATACCTTGGCAAGATTTTGAAATAGTTCAAAATGGAACAGTTAAAGAAAGAGTTCTTGCCTGTGTTGCAAAGGTATGAAATTGAGTAAGACTCAAATCCCGACCACAGCAGAAAATAGAAAGAGAATGAAAAGTCATTCCCTATGCCTCAGTCATAGGTTCTATAAAGTATGCTATGCTTTGTACCAGACCTATTGTATACCTTGCTCTGTATTTGGCAAGGGAGTACAATAGTGATCTAGGAGTAGATCACTGGACATTGGTCAAGAATATCCTTAGTAAGGACTAAGGAGATGTTTCTCGATTATGGAGGTGATAAAAGAGTTTGTTGTAAAAGTTACATCAGTGCAAACTTTTACACTGATCCAGATCACACCATAGGGTTAGTTGTATGTTGATAGGACTATGTGTTGGAGAGCAAGAGTGACAGAAACTTCAACCTAGCATAGAAATTGATGCATACGTGATTGAAGGGGGACCAATATATTTTAATGCTATGGTTGGGTTTTACCTTAATGAACGTTAGTAGTTGCGGATGCTTGTTAATAGTTCCACTCATAAGTGCATAGAATTCCAAGTCAGGGATGGCATGCTAGCAGTGGCCTCTCCCACATAAAACTTGATATCGGTCTAGTAAAGTAGTCAATTGCTTAGGGACAATTTCTCAACTCCTACCACCACTTTTACACACTCGCTATACTAACTTTATTGCTTCTTTACCTAAAACAGCCCCTAGTTTTTATTTACGTGCTCTTTATATTCTTGCAAACCTATCCCGTTACACCTACAAAGTACTTATAGTTTCACACTTGTTTTAGGTAAAGCGAACGTTAAGCGTGCGTAGAGTTGTATCGGTGGTCGATAGAACTTGAGGGAATATTTGTTCTACCTTTAGCTCCTCGTTGGGTTCGACACTCTTACTTATCTAAAGAGGCTACAATTGATCCCCTATACTTGTGGGTTATCAAGGCATCCACCTCCCTTGAGTGCCGCCATCACATCTCCCATGGCCGCACGAAGCATCCACGCTGGACCTCGGCCTCCCTCGAGCGTCACCGTCACGCGACCACAGGAAAGAAGCCTTGCCGCCGGCTGCGCCGCGGGGGCTTTGCCCGGCAATGGCAAGGGGAGGAGGGAGGGCATGGGGTGGACTCAAATAGCATTGACCAGTCAAATATTATCATCACTAAAGCGCAAGCGGCCGCCAGTGCCTCCGAGTTAGTGACGACTTTGTCATCATAATCGGGTCAATTTGACCCGTCTGTGATGATACCTAACACTGGTCTGCTGGACGGTCAGTGATAAAAAAAATCTAGTTTAAGAAAATTGGGGCTCCATAGTTAGCAATCTGCTAGCAGTGAAACCCCAAGATACACTAAGGCATTAATTATATACACATGCACAATACATAGGCACATACAATGAAATTGCATTATATTTCATACATACATGTCCAAATGTTTAGGGCTACGAATTCAACTGAGTGCTAATGTATTGACCTATGAGTAGATGAGTCTTGTCGTTGAAGAATCAACAATGCCATTGGTGCCAATCTGACACTTAAGTGAGTCCTTCGACTCACTTGAAATGCCTCTCGACTTGTCAGATTAGCGGTTGGGATTACACATCTAACATCTCCATCTCATGCATGTTTCTCTATAGTTCATATGGTGATGAGACATCACATTTGTGACCTTTAAAATGTTGTTTAAGTAGCTATACTACTGTACTCTGGAGTACTATTAAGTAGCGCTGCTACAGAAGTTGACCCTAAGTTCACTGATGGAGAACGATAACAAATTATCACCATCATGTGGACCATATGGCATTCGCACAATCGTCTGGAACATGACGATGAAGGACTAGATCCAGCAACATCCACGAGGAGGACCAAGAAAGCCCTTACTTTGCTCGAGTTGCAGCCGGTCCTTCCGTGCCACGGCTGGTGCCCACCGGAGCACGACGTCGTCAAGAACACCACCGACGAAGCCACTAGCAAGGTGGGAGGCGTGGCGCGTTCGTCGAACGCCTTCGTTGATGCTTGGTGCAAGCTACATATTGGTATTTCTGAACCACTTATAGCCGAAGCGATTTCTTTGCAAGAGTGTGTACGGTTTGCAAAATCTACGTGGCTATTTGCATGTGATGTTGGAGGTGGAATGCCTAGAGATGGTGTAACTCTGCAAAACTCGCATCTTAGTTGAAATTGGAGGGCCAGCTAGCAATTTCCTTTTCTTCGATATTTAACATGCAATTCAATCAACTAATATCCCAGCGCATCTTTGTGCCAAAAGTGCTTGGACAGTGAACACCACAAAGAGCTGGCACAACGAGACTCCTAGCTTCCTCGTGGCCAGCCTTCTGGTAGATTGTCCTGGGAATGCCTTTGTTTGAATAAATCTCTCTGAAATGCCCGCAAAAAAACTAAGTTGGGTAATCTTCTTTAAAACCGTTAATTTATCATTCTCTACGATCTTCTACCGTGGTAGATCTTCACATTCAGATTCCGTGATTTACACTAATTTTTTCCAGTACTCTTTTTTAATACAGCGGGAAACAGTAATCATCGAAGACATTTAATTACCTGTGCGATCAGCTTGACCATATAGTAGTACTAGTAGAATTGCGTGGATGAGGATCTAACTGATTGATTAGACCACGGTACGAGAACGGTGTACCAACTGCGCTGCTAGTCTACGGTACGTACGCTGTACCGAGATGGCTTGGGTGTGTGTCGATATCGTAGCGGTCTGGTCTTCCAGCTTAATGGAAGGGCACTGTATCGCCGTACCCGTCTAGTCTCATGTTTGTTTGTAGGCGTACGGGTCTGTTATCGCCATAATAACTTCTCATGTTCATGTGGGGTTTACCGCAAATCACGTACGTACGTCGTACGTGCATTCGCTATTAACCACGTATACAAAGTTAGCTAGGCTTGCGATTGCTAGATTGTGGTTATATTGAATTAATATATAATATGTTAAGAAAAAAGTTATGAAAGCAACGAAAATGGATCCCTGGAAAATAAACAAAAAAAAATACTTGAAAGTTGAATTATCAAGAAGCCTACTTTTCACTGATCTTTTTGGGCCGAACCCGGCAAGACTCAACTGCAACCTTTTCGTCCAGATTGGATCACTTGGCAGGTTTGTCTTTCTTTTTAGAACCCTTGGCAGGTTTGCCTTTTTTTTAGAAAAACATGTAACTTTATTCAAACACGAGAACAATTACATTACAGGTACTGTTTGAAAGAAAAAAAAAATAACCATTACAGGGACAATCCTTCGGATCGATGATCCAAGAAATTACAAAGTACTAGCGCATACAACGGGAAATACACATGAGCTCTTGGGTGCTCCACCCCCTATATGATTATTAAATTAAAAAAATACGAGGAAAATTAAAAAAAATCCAGAGTCTTAGGATATCAAACTTGGCGCCCAATATACTCTCGTGTGAAGTTTTGTAAAAAAAATACCAGAAAATGTATCCATGGCGAAGAAAATACAGTCCGACCACGATACATCCAAACAATTTTTCTTTCTTCTATACATATGATTTATTTTGTCTTGTTACTGAGAATACCACAAATATCATTTTTTACACGAACTTCACATGGGAGTAGATTGGGCACCCAGGTTTGATATCCCAAAATCCTACGTTTTTTTATTTTTCTATTTTTCTGAATTCAATGTTCATATAGGGGGTGGAGCACCGAGGAACTCCAAATCCTCTTCCCTCATACAACTAAGAATTACAATAAAATCTCTCAGATACCCCTTCACCATGGTAATAATTTTTAGAAGACAAAATTCTCTAAATCCTTCAACAAATACACCATAATTGGACCGGAGTAGTGACACCGCTACTCTCCACAAACTTGATTGCTAATAAAGATTTCAAAGAGCCCCTTGATTTGCCCATCCAACAAAATGGGAAGTCGTGAACAATGAATGGACTTAGACTAGGCATAGGGCATATCTAATGGACCCCAAAAGTTAACAGTAGAAAAAAACCTTCGAAGAGTTAACTTGCAAAGAATTCTGAGTATTGGGTGGTGAATTCTAACCGATCCCTATAACTTACCCCCCCCCCCTCTTTTCTTAATTGCACACCGCTTTGCATAAAACAAGTCCATTGTACTATATTTCCACATATATAGTATTACCAAGATTTTTTTTTCTGTGCCTATTGGTCATTTCATCTAACACCCTACGTCCGGTTGTTGGTCCAAGCATGACACAGACATCGTGGTTACTATAACAGTTATGGGGCGGATGTGGCACAACCTGATTCCCAGCCTCGCCAACGCTCGGGCCGCGGCTTGGCTTGGGAGCTGTTGGGGAACGTAGCAATAATTCAAAATTTTCCTACGTGCCACCAAGATCAATCTATGGAGTCATCTAGCAACGAGGGAGGAGTAGATCTACATACCCTTGTAGATCACGCGCGGAAGCGTTCAAGAGAACGGGGATGAGGAAGTCGTACTCGACGTGATCCAAATCACCGGAGATCCTAGCGCCGAACGGACGGCACCTCCGCGTTCAACACACGTACGGTCAGCGTAACGTCTCCTTCTTCTTGATCCAGCAAGGGAAACGAGAGGTTGAGGAAGATGGCTCCAACAGCAGCACAACGGCGTGGTGGTGGTGGAGCTGCAGTACTCCGGCAGGGCTTCGTCAAGCACTATGGAGGAGGAGGATGTGTTGGAGAGGGAGAGGGAGGCACCAAAGGCGTGGCTTGAGAGGCCCTCCTTCCCCCACTATATATAGGGAGCCTAGGGGGGGGGGGCGCCGGCCCTAGGAGATCCAATCTCCTAGGGGGCGGCGGCCAAGGGAGGAATCCCTCCTCCCCAAGGCACCTAGGAGGTGCCTTCCCCCTTTGGGACTCTTCCCTTCCTTATCTCTTGGCGCATGGGCCTCTTGGGGCTGGTGCCCTTGGCCCATATAGGCCAAGGCGCACCCCCTACAGACCATGTGGCCCCCGGGGCAGGTGGCCCCACCCGGTGGACCCCCGGGACCCTTCCGGTGGTCCCGGTACAATACCGGTGACCCCGAAACTTGTCCCGATGGCCGAAATAGCACTTCCTATATATAATTCTTTACCTCCGGACCATTCCGGAACTCCTCGTGACGTCCGGGATCTCATCCGGGACTTCAAACAACATTCGGGTTACTGCATATACATATCCCTACAACCCTAGCGTCACCGAACCTTAAGTGTGTAGACCCTACGGGTTCGGGAGACATGTAGACATGACCGAGATCGCTCTCCGGTCAATAACCAACTGCGGGATCTGGATACCCATGTTGGCTCCCACATGCTCCTCGATGATCTCATCGGATGAACCACGATGTCGAGGATTCAAGCAACCGTGTATACAATTCCCTTTGTCAATCGGTATGTTACTTGCCCGAGATCCGATTGTCGGTATCCCAATACCTTGTTCAATCTCGTTACCGGCAAGTCACTTTACTCGTACCGTAATGCATGATCCCGTGACCAGACACTTGGTCACTTTGAGCTCATTATGATGATGCATTACCGAGTGGGCCCAGTGATACCTCTCCATCATACGGAGTGACAAATCCCAGTCTTGATCCGTGTCAACCCAACCGACACTTTCGGAGATACCCGTAGTATACCTTTATAGTCATCCAGTTACGTTGTGACATTTGGTACACCCAAAGCACTCCTACGGTATCCGGGAGTTACACGATCTCATGGTCTAAGGAAAAGATACTTGACATTGGAAAACTCTAGCAAACGAACTACACGATCTTATGCTATGTTTAGGATTGGGTCTTGTCCATCACATCATTCTCCTAATGACGTGATCCCGTTATCAAACATCCAATGTCCATGGCCAGGAAACCGTAACCATCTATTGATCAACGAGCTAGTCAACTAGAGGCTTACTAGGGACATGGTGTTGTCTATGTATCCACACATGTATCTGAGTTTCCTATCAATACAATTATAGCATGGATAATAAATGATTATCATGAACAAGGAAATATAATAATAATAACTAATTTATTATTGCCTCTAGGGCATATTTCCAACAGTCTCCCACTTGCACTAGAGTCAATAATCTAGTTCATATCGTCATGTGATTAACACTCACAGGTCACATCGCCATGTGACCAATATCCAAAGAGTTTACTAGTGTCACTAAACTAGTTCACATCATCATGTGATTAAGACTCAATGAGTTCTGGGTTTGATCATGTTTTGCTTGTGAGAGAGGTTTTAGTCAACGGGTCTGCAACATTCAGATCCGTATGTACTTCGCAAATTTCTTATGTCATCTTGTAGATGCAACTACTACGCTACATTTGGAGCTATTCCAAATAACTGTTCTACTATTCGAATCCAGTTTACTACTCAGAATAATCTGGATCAGTGCCAAAGTTTGCATCGGCGTAACCCTTTACGACGAACTCTTTTACCACCTCCATAATCGAGAAAATTCCTTAGTCCACTAGTTACTAAGGATAACTTTGACCGCTGTCCTGTGATCCATTCTTAGATCACTCTTGTACCCCTTGACTGACTCATGGCAAGGCACATTTCAGGTGCGGTACACAGCATAGCATACTGTAGAGCCTATGTCTTAAGCATAGGGGATGACCTTCGTCCTTTCTCTCTATTCTGTCGTGGTCGAGCTTTAAGTCTTAACTTCATACCTTACAACTCAGGCAAGAACTCCTTCTTCGACTGATCCATCTTGAACACCTTCAAGATCATGTCAAGGTATGTGCTCATTTGAAAGCACCATTAAGCGTTTTGATCTATCCTTGTAGATCTTGATGCTCAATGTTCAAGTAGCTTAATCCAGGCTTTCCATTGAGAAACACTTTCCAAATAACCCTGTATGCTTTCCAGAAATTCTACGTCATTTCTGATCAAAAATATGTCAATAACATATATTTATCAGAAATTCTATAGTGCTCCCACTCACTTCTTTGGAAATACAAGTTTCTCATAAACTTTGTATACACCCAAAATCTTTGATCATCTCATCAAAGCATACGTTCCAACTCCGAGATGCTTACTCAAGTCCTTAGAAGGATTGCTGGAGCTTTGCATACTTATTAGCATCTTTCAGGATTGACAAAACCTTCCGGTTGTATCACATACAACCTTTCCTCAAGAAAATCGTCGAGGAAACAATGTTTTGACATCCTATCTGCAAGATTTCATAAATAATGCAGTAATCGCTAATATAATTCCAATAGACTCTTAGCATCGCTACGAGTGAGAAAGTCTCACCGTAGTCAACTCCTTGAACTTGTTGGAAACTTCTTAACGACAAGTTGAGCTTTCTTAATGGTGACATTTATCATCATTGTCCGTCTTCCTTTTAAAATCCATCTGCACTCAACAGCCTTACGGCCATCGAGCCGTTCTGCCAAAGTCTACACTTTGTTTTCATACATGGATCCTCTTTCGGATTTTATGGCCTCGAGCCATTTATCGGAATCCGGGCCCACCATCGCTTCTCCATAGCTCGTAGGTTCATTGTTGTCTAGCAACATGACTTCCAAGACAGGATTACGTACCACTCTGAAGTAGTACGCATCCTTGTCATCCCACGAGGTTTGGTAGTGACTTGATCTGAAGTTTCATGATCACTATCATAAGCTTCCACTTCAATTGGTGTAGGTGCCATAGGAACAACTTCTTGTGCCCTGCCACACACTAGTTGAAGAGACGGTTCAATAACCTCATCAAGTCTCCACCATCCTCCCACTCAATTCTTTCGAGAGAAACTTTTCCTCGAGAAAGGACCCGATTCCAGAAACAATCCCTTATTGCTTTCGGATCTGAGACAGGAGGTATACCCAACTGTTTTGGGTGTCCTATGAAGATGCATTTATCCGCTTTGGGTTCGAGCTTATCAGCCTGAAACCTTTTCACATAAGCGTCGCAGCCCCAAACTTTTAAGAAATGATAGCTTAGGTTTCTCTAAACCATAGTTCATACGGTGTCATCTCATCGGAATTACGTGGTGCCCTATTTAAAGTGAATGTGGTTGTCTCTAATGCCTAACCCATAAACTATCGTGGTAATTCGATAAGAGACATCATGGTATGCATCATATCCAATAGGCTGCAGTTATGATGTTCGGACACACCATCACACCATGGTGTTCCAGGCTGTATTAGTTGTGAAACAATTTCCACAATGTCTTAATTCTGTGCCAAACTCGTAATTCAAATATTCATCTCTATGATCATATCATAGATCTTTTATCCTTTTGTCACAACGGTCTTTCAACTTCACCCTGAAATTACTTGAACCTTTCAATAATTCAGACTCGTGATTCATCAAGTAAATATACTCAACATCTACTCAAATCATCTGTGAAGTAAGAACATAACGATATCCACTACATGCCTCAGCACTCATTGGACTGCACACATCAAAAATGTATTACTTCCAACAAGTTGCTTTCTAGTTCCATTTTACTGAAAACGAGGCTTTCAGCCATCTTGCCCATGTGGTATGATTTGCATGTCTCAAGTGATTCAAAATCAAGTGAGTCCAAACGATCCATCTGTATAGAGTTTCTTCATGCATATCTACCAACAAACATGGTTCGCATGTCTCAATCCTTTCAAAAATGAGTGAGTCCAAAGATCCATCAACATGGAGCTTCTTCATGCGTTTTATACCGATATGACTTAAGTGGCAGTGTCACAAGTAGGTGGTACTATCATTACTATCTTATATCTTTTTGGCATGAACATGTGTATCACTATGATCGAGATTCAATCAACCATTCATTTTAGGTGCAAGACCATTGAAGGTATTATTCAAATAAATAGAGTAACCATTATTCTCCTTAAATGAATAACCGTATTGCGATAGACATAATCCAGTCATGTCTATGCTCAACGCAAACACCAAATAACAATTATTTAGGTTTTAATACCAATCTCGATGGTAGAGGGAACGTACGATATTTGATCAACCTTGGAAATACTTCCAACACATATCGTCATCTCACCTTTTAGCTAGTCTCCGTTTATTCCGTAGCCTTTTGTTTCGAGTTTACTAACATTTAGCAACCGAACCGGTATCTAATACCATGGTGCTACTAGGAGTACTAGTAAAGTACACATTAACACAATGTATATCCAATATACTTCTATTGACTTTGCCAGCCTTCTCATCTACCAAGTATCTAGGGTAATTCTGCTCCAGTGGCTGTTCCTCTTATTACAGAAGCACTTAGTCTCGGGTTTGTGTTCAACCTTGGGTTTCTTCACTAGAGCAGCAGCTGAATTACCGTTTCATGAAGTATCCCTTCTTGCCCTTGCCCTTCTTGAAACTAGTGGTTTCACTAACCATCAACAATTGTGCTCCTTCTTGATTTCTACTTTTGTGATGTCAAACATCGTGAATATCTCAAGGATCATCATATATGTCCCTGATATATTATAGTTCATCACGAAGCTCTAGCAGCTTGGTGGTAATGACTTCGGAGAAACATCACTATCTCATCTGGAAGATCAACTGCCACTCGATTCAAATGATTGTTGTACTCAGATAATCCGAGCACAAGCTCAACAATTGAGCTTTTCTCCCTTAGTTTGCAGGCTAAGAAAATCGTCGGAGGTCGTATACCTCTTGACGTGGGCATGAGCCCGAAATCCCAATTTCAGTCCTTGGAACATCTCATATGTTCTGCGATGTTTCAAAAACGTCTTTGGTGCCTCAATTCTAAACCATTTAGCATTACGCACTAAACTATCATGTAGTCATCAAAACGTGTATGTCAGATGTTCGCAACATCCACAGACGACGTTCGAGGTTCAGCACACTGAGCGGTGCATTAAGGACATAAGCCTTCTACTGTCTGCATAAATGCTACTATCAACTTTCAACTAATTTTTCTCTAGGAACATATCTAAACAGTAGAACTGAAGCTGAGCTACGACATAATTTGCGAAGACCTTTTGACTATGTTCAGGATAATTAAGTTCATATTGTGAACTCCCACTCAGATAGACATCCCTCTAGTCATCTAAGTGATTACATGATCCGAGTCAACTAGGCCGTGTCCGATCATCACGTGAGACGGACTAGTCAACATTGGTGAACATCTTCATGTTGATCGTATCTTCTATACGACTCATGCTCACCTTTCGGTCTCTTGTGTTCTGAGGCCATGTCTGTACATGCTAGGCTCGTCAAGTTAACCTAAGTGTTTCGCATGTGTTCCGAGGCCATGTCTGTACATGCTAGGCTCGTCAACACCCATTGTATTCGAACTTAAGAATCTATCACACCCGATCATCACATGGTGCTTCGAAACGACGAACTTTCGCAACGGTGCATAGTTAGGGGGAACACCTTCTTGAAATTTTAGTGAGGGATCATCTTATTTACTACCGTCGTTCTAAGCAAATAAGATGTATAAACATGATAAACATCACATGCAATCAAATAGTGACATGATATGGCCATCATCACTTTGCTCCTCTTGATCTCCATCTTCGAGGCTCCATGATCATCATCGTCACCGGCATGACACCATGATCTCCATCATCATTATCTCTATCATCGTGTCTTCATGAAGTTGTCTCGTCAACTATTACTTCTACTACTACAGCTAACGGTTAGCAATAAAGTAAAGTAATTACATGACGTTTATGTTGACACACAGGTCATAAATAAATTAAGACAACTCCTATGGCTCCTGTCGGTTGTCATACTCATCGACATGCAAGTCGTGATTCCTATTACAAGAACATGATCAATCTCATACATCACATATATCATTCATCACATCCTTTTGGCCATATCACATCACATAGCATACCCTGCAAAAACAAGTTAGACGTCCTCTAATTGTTGTTTGCATGTTTTACGTGGCTGCTATGGGTTTCTAGCAAGAACGTTTCTTACCTACGCAAGAACCACAACGTGATATGCCAATTGCTATTTACCCTTCATAAGGACCCTTTTCATCGAATCCGATCCGACTAAAGTGGGAGAGACAGACACCCGCTAGCCACCTTATGCAACTAGTGCATGTCAGTCGGTGGAACTAGTCTCACGTAAGAGTACGTGTAAGGTCGGTCCGGGCCGCTTCATCCCACGATGCCGCCGAATCAAGATTGGACTAGTAACGGTAAGCATATTGAACAAAATCAACGCCCAAAACTACTTTGTGTTCTACTCGTGCATAGAAACTACGCATAGACCTAGCTCATGATGCCACTGTTGGGGAACGTAGCAATAATTCAAAATTTTCCTACGTGCCACCAAGATCAATCTATGGAGTCATCTAGCAACGAGGGAGGAGTGGATCTACATACCCTTGTAGATCGCGCGCGGAAGCATTCAAGAGAATGGGGATGAGGAAGTCGTACTCGACGTGATCCAAATCACCGGAGATCCTAGCGCCGAACGGACGGCACCCCCGCGTTCAACACACGTACGGTCAGCGTAACGTCTCCTTTTTCTTGATCCAGCAAGGGAAAGGGGAGGTTGAGGAAGATGGCTCCAACAGCAGCACGACGGCGTGGTGGTGGTGGAGCTGTAGTTCTCCGGCAGGGCTTCGTCAAGCACTATGGAGGAGGAGAATGTGTTGGAGAGGGAGAGGGAGGCACCAAAGGCGTGGATTGAGAGGCCCTCCTTCCCCCACTATATATAGGGAGCCTAAGGGGGGGGGGCGCCGGCCCTAGGAGATCCAATCTCCTAGGGGGCGGCCAAGGGAGGAATCCCTCCTCCCCAAGGCACATAGGAGGTGCCTTCCTCCTTTGGGACTCTTCCCTTCCTTATCTCTTGGCGCATGGGCCTCTTGGGGCTGGTGCCCTTGGCCCATATAGGCCAAGGCGCACCCCCTACAGCCCATGTGGCCCCCGGGGCAGGTGGCCCCACCTGGTGGACCCCCGGGACCCTTCCGGTGGTCCCGGTACAATACCGGTGACCCCGAAACTTGTCCCGATGGCTGAAATAGCACTTCCTATATATAATTCTTTACCTCCGGACCATTCCGGAACTCCTCGTGACGTCCGGGATCTCATCCGGGACTCCGAACAACATTCGGGTTACTGCATATACATATCCCTACAACCCTAGCGTCACCGAACCTTAAGTGTGTAGACCCTACGGGTTCGGGAGACATGTAGACATGACCGAGATCGCTCTCCGGTCAATAACCAACAGTGGGATCTGGATACCCATGTTGGCTCCCACATGCTCCTCGATGATCTCATCGGATGAACCACGATGTCGAGGATTCAAGCAACCCCGTATACAATTCCCTTTGTCAATCGGTATGTTACTTGCCCGAGATCTGATCGTCGGTATCCCAATACCTTGTTCAATCTCGTTACCGGCAAGTCACTTTACTCGTACCGTAATGCATGATCCCGTGACCAGACACTTGGTCACTTTGAGGTCATTATGATGATGCATTACCGAGTGGGCCCAGTGATACCTCTCCATCATACGGAGTGACAAATCCCAGTCTTGATCCGTGTCAACCCAACCGACACTTTCGGAGATACCCGTAGTATACCTTTATAGTCACCCAGTTGCGTTGTGACGTTTGGTACACCCAAAGCACTCCTACGGTATCCGGGAGTTACACGATCTCATGGTCTAAGGAAAAGATACTTGACATTGGAAAACTCTAGCAAACGAACTACACGATCTTATGCTATGTTTAGGATTGGGTCTTGTCCATCACATCATTCTCCTAATGATGTGATCCCGTTATCAACGACATCCAATGTCCATGGCCAGGAAACCGTAACCATCTATTAATCAACGAGCTAGTCAACTAGAGGCTTACTAGGGACATGGTGTTGTCTATGTATCCACACATGTATCTGAGTTTCCTATCAATACAATTATAGCATGGATAATAAATGATTATCATGAACAAGGAAATATAATAATAATAACTAATTTATTATTGTCTCTAGGGCATATTTCCAACAGTGGCGGCATTCGGCACGGCGTGAGCACATGACTCAATTGGGAGCCTCGAAAGAGGTGCGCAAGGGTGTGAGAGGAGGCTTGGGAGGTGGCAGTGGCCGGACACGGCAATGGAAAGGTGTTTTGAGGCCACAGCGTGGCCACGAGCTCCGACTTGGTGGTAGGAGGTGGCGGTGAAGGAAGTACGTACGTGCAATTGTTGGTCTTATATATATACGAGATATGTGGAGGCTATGCCTGGTCTTATATATCTATACGAGATATGTGGAGGCTATGCCCCATGCAACCCTAAAACCAAACTTGGTAACAGAGCCACTTTTTCATCGCGCCGTCGCCCCTCCTCGACATCGCGCCGCCACTCCGATCTCGCGTCGCCGCCCTGGTCTCGCGAAGACCCCAAGCTCCTTTTCGCCTTCGTTCGTCGATCGATGGCTTCTGGGTCTTCTTCCGCGGCGATGCAGCTGGCCATCATCGGCCCTGTGGTGACGCCTCCGGCCGCGACGGTGCCAGTCCCATCCATCGCGCCCTCCCTTGGTGTACGTCTGGATCGCGGCAACTTCCCGCTATGGCGAACCCTCACCGTGACGCATCTCTCCGGTGCCTCTCTCCATGGCTACCTCAACGGCTCCGTCGCTGCCCCGAACACAACCATCTCCCAGGGGGCGGGTGATGCCGCCACCACTGTGGCAAACCCTGCGTATGCAACGTGGTGGACGCGGGACCAGAAGGTCCTCGGGATGCTCCTCTCCTCCATGACGAAGGACATTGCATCTCAGCTGATCAGCTGCAAGTCCGTTGCTGCCGCGTGGACCTCCATCCATGCCATGTTTAGCGTGGAGAACCGTGCCGGGGTTCGGCACATCCGGCGACAGATTCAGTCGCTGAAGAAGAACGACATGACTGTCAGCGAGTACATGCACAAGGTGAAGGCTCTTGGCGACGCCATGGCCTCCGCTGGATCTCCCCTCGCTGATGACGAGATCATCGACTACATGCTCGCCGGATTGGGCAAGGCCTTCAACCCGATCGCAACTTCGCTCAGCGTCGTGGTCACCCCGGTCGTGCTGGCTGAGTTCTACTCCATGGTTCTCAACTATGAAGCGCTGCAGCTGTCGCAGCAGGCCGACAATGAGGAGTGGACCTCGTTGGCCAACGCCGTGACACTGGTCGCGCAACCGACGTCTGCCCCGCTGGAGGCTACCCGCAGCAACAGGGGCAGGGTTACCAGCACGGCGGCCAAGACAACTGTCGTAACAACGGCGATGGAGGAGGCGGCAACGTCCGCAACAACAATCGTCGCTAGCGCCCGAGGTGCCAGATTTGCAAGAATTGGGGTCACGAAGCCGATACCTGCAAGAAGCACTTAGATTCGGACTACTCCAGCGGCAATGGCCGCTCGGCATATAATGCATCGACCTCCTCCAACAACTCCACGCACTGGGTTCTGGACTCCGGCGCCACGGATCACCTGACTAGTGACCTGGAGTGTCTTCAGTTCCGCGAGCGTTACGGCGGCCATGATCAGGTTCAGGTGGCCAACAACTCAGGTTTGTCTATTTCACATATTGGGCACTCGACTTTAGCCGGTTCTTCTCTTCGCCTGAACAATATTTTACACGTTCCAAATATTAGCCAACATCTTCTATCAGTCTATCGTCTTGTGTTGGATAATCGTATCTTCATTGAATTTCATAAATATTTTTTCCTTGTTAAGGACAAAGCCACCAGGAGAATTCTTCTTCAAGGTAGAAGCAAAGGAGGACTCTACCCTCTTCCACTCGAGCGAGCCTCGCATCTGTCCGAGCGTCAAGCGTCGTCCAGCGTCCGTGTCTCCTCATCTCAGTGGTATCAGCGTCTCGGTCATCCGTCCAAAAATGTCGTCAGTTCCATTGTTAGGAATAATGATCTCGAGTGTTCAACCTCAGATACTTCTGCTTTAGTTTGTGATGCTTGTCAATGTGGTAAAAGTCGTCAACTATCCTATACTGCTTCTGCTCGTGTGTCTACCATGCCTCTTGAATTAGTTCATACTGATGTTTGGGGCCCTGCTCGTGCTTCGTCTGGGGGGGTACAAGTATTATGTGAGTTTTATTGACGACTACTCCCATTTTTTCTGGATCTATCTACTAAAACATAAGTCCAATGTTGAACAGGTGTTCTATGCTTTTCAAGCACATGTTGAGCGCCTTTTGGATGCTAAGCTTAAAGTTGTCCAATCTGACTAGGATGGCGAATACCATAAGCTGCATGGTTATTTTCTTCGTACGGGCATCTCTCACCGAGTTTCTTGCCCCCACACCTCCCAACAGAACGGCATTGCCGAGCGCAAACACCGACACTTGGTTGAAACTGGTCTTGCTTTGTTGGCTCACTCGTCTCTCCCTTTACGTTATTGGGATGAAGCTTTTCTGACTGCGTGTTACCTCATTAACCGCATGCCCACCCCCGTGCTTGGTCAAGATACTCCTATTCATCGTCTTCTAAAAATTCCACCCAACTATTCTTTTCTTCGTACTTTCGGGTGCACTTGTTGGCCTAGTTTGCGGAAGTATAACTCACACAAACTAGAATTTCGGTCCAAGATGTGTGTTTTTCTTTGATATAGTCCTATGCATAAGGGGTACAAGTGTCTTGATCGATCTACGGGTCGTATATACATATCGCGTGACATTATCCTTGACGAGTCTGTCTTTTCGTTTGCTACTCCCGGTGTCACTGTCGATGTGTCTACACTTGACGAGGCTATTTCTTTTCCATCCACATAACCGGCTATGAGTGCTCATGTGCGTAATTATGACCTAACCTACTTGGCTACTGATCCTTCTGGCCTAGCCAGTGTTTCTCCTATTCATGATTTTTTACCCTCCAGTGATGCTCCGCGCCTGGCCACGATCGACGTACGAGCCATGTCGGTCGACGTGCATGGCGGCACGGCTTCCTAGGCAGGGGTCCCACATGCGCATGCTGGGCCCGCGTCACCTGGTGCTGTGGCTGGCTCCCCCTGCGCCTCGCGCGGCCCATGTGCCGGCCCATGAGCCAGCTTCGCCAGCTCCTGTGACACCGTCGCCGAGTCCAACACCGTCGCCGTCCTCGCCTACGCCTCCGCCCGTCGAGCACCCTCATCCCATGGTGACTCGTACCCGTAATGCTACTCGTCGTGAGAAGGAATTTACTGATGGGACGGTGCGGTATAATCCTCTTCGTCGTGCCTTCTCTGCGACACCAGTGTCACATCGTGATGCCCTCCGTGAGCCGGCGTGGCGTGATGCTATGGCTACTGAGTTTGCAGCGCTTCGACAAAATGGCACATGGGTCTTGGTTCCTCGACCCTCTGGCGTTAACGTTGTTGGCAGTAAATGGGTTTTCAAGACGAAGCAACACGCTGATGGATCTGTTGACAAGCACAAGGCTCGCCTCGTTGCTCGTGGTTTTACTCAATGGCAAGGTCTTGACTATGGTGATACTTTCATTCTCGTGGTAAAGCCGACTACTATTTGTTTGGTTCTTTCGCTTGCTGTTTCTCGAGGATGGAGTTTGAGGCAAATTGATGTCAGCAATGCATTTCTTCATGGATTTCTTTCCGAGAATGTTTATATGCAGCAACCACCAGGCTTTGAAGATGCTCGGTTTCCTTCACATGTGTGCAAGTTGCAACGAGCTCTCTATGGTCTCAAACAATTGCCACGTGCTTGGTATGCTCGCCTCAGTGCTCGCCTTCTTCAGCTTGGTTTTGTTTCTTCAAAGGCGGACGCATCTCTATTCATCTTTGTTGTGCATGGCGTCCAGATATACATGCTTGTGTATGTTGATGATATTGTCATTGCTGGCCCCACTCTGGCTGCAGTTGATCGTCTGGTGCGATCCCTCTCCGACAGTTTTCCTATCAAGAATCTTGGTCCTCTCCAGTATTTCTTGGGGCTTGAAGCGTCCTACAATTCAGGGGGCATGACGCTGACTCAAAGAAAGTATGACTTGATCTTCTTCATCGTGTGAGTATGGAGAATTGTAGGCCTACCTCTACACCATTATCTGCCACTGAGCATCTGGCTCGTGAGGTCGGCACCCCCTTGGGTGTTGAGGATGCCACTCGATATCGCAGCATTGTTGGGGGACTTCAGTATTTAACGCTAACTCGTCCCGACCTGTCCTTTGTAGTCAACAAGGTTTGCCAGTATTTATCACAGCCGACTAATGATCACTGGGAAGCTGTCAAGCGTATATTATGTTATGTCAAAGGGACTTTGAGTACGGGATTGAGGATTCGTAAATCTCCTTCCACTGGTGTCAGTATTTTCACGGATGCTGATTGGGCTGGATGCATTGATGACCGTCGTTCCACTAGTGGTTTTGCTGAGTTTGTTGGATCAAATCTTGTCTCATGGAGTTCCAAGAAACAGCCAACTGTCTCTAGATCGAGTACGAAGGCAGAGTATAAAGCTTTAGCTAATGGAGCAGCTGAAGCAATCTGGGTGGAGACCTTACTCAAGGAGGTTGGGGTCTTCAAGCAGCGTACCGCCATTCTATGGTGTGATAATCTTGGGGCTACATACCTGATGGCAAATCCAGTCTTTCACGCAAGAACCAAGCACATAGAGATAGATTTTCACTTTGTGCGTGAGCGCGTTGCTTCTGGTGTTTTAGATGTCAGGTTTATCTCGACTAATGACCAACTGGCTGATGTATTTACTAAACCGGCCACACGACAGATGTTAGAACGTTTCCGGTCCAATCTGAACCTTGTATGCAGTAGTATTTCAAATTGAGGGGGTGTGTTGGAAACCCTGTCGTATTGTAACTTAACTCTGTATTGTTGGTCTTATATATATACGAGAATGTGAAGGCTATGCCCCATGTAACCCTAAAACCAAACTGGGAGGCGACACCAGGACCAGGGGCACGGGTGCAGGTGGTGCCAGCTCGGCACGCCGAAGCCAGCGGCGTGGTTGGAGATGTCGCCGACGCTGATTTTGGCGGCGGCGGGGGAGGTGGTTGGAGTAGGAAAAAATCATAAAAAATGAGATATTGAGGATGAACGTGATTTTCAAAATATTTAGAGGGAGGTTTTTTTTTTTGCGAGAACGGAGGGTTGCTTCTTGGATCTCCCTAGGACGTTTTGGTAAACTTGGTTCATATGAATGTCCAAATCATGTAAAGAGCGATATATTCTAAAAAAGAAAATTGAAATAAGAGTCATACAGTACAATATTACAGTGTTGGACCTAAATGCTTACATTGACCCTCCGTCGAAGCTAAGAGACGCCGCAGTGTTGGACCTAAATGCACGCCGATCACTAGACGGACGGCGGGAGGCGCAACGGTACGTGCTCGGCCACGCCGGCCGGAATCTTGGGATCGGCGACCGGAAGAGGGCACAGTAACCGTACGTACCACGTAGCTAGCTAGGGACCTAGTACTACCGCGTACGTACGTACGTACGTGCACGCAATTGAAAGGAGACGGCGCAACCAACCAACGATCTCGCGTGTCTCGTCTCGTATGGGAAGAACGGATCGGATGGGACTTGCGGGCGGATGGATCGATCAACCGACTGGAAAGACAGCACCACGTGACCGGTGGTTACTGCGGCGGAAGGACCGGCTAATTTGGCGAGCCTAGCCGAGCTAGGGGCCGAGCGAGGCGAGGTCGTTAATGGCGGTCGGGGCCGACCAACCGAGGCGGCTCGGCCGCCGCGCCGCCTCCGTCTGGTGGCGGAGGCGGAGGCGGTGTACGTGCGCTCGCTACGCTGCATGCGTGCATGCATCGGATGCCTCCGAGCGCGGAGCCGTGGATTCTGTTGTTGTTTTCTGTAGTCGATGTGGATCGACCTGACAATTGACTCGTCGCCGGCCGGCCTGGTCGCGTCCGCCCTGGTCCTGGCGTATATTAATGCACCGCGCGCGCTGTCGCTGGTCGTGGGCGTTTCTGTTCCTTGTTTCATCCAGAGATCTGGTGCACAAAACACTGCGTAGTAGTAGCACGATGATACGATCTACCATGGACAAGGTTAAGATGGAGGAGGCACCCTGGATGTGAGAATTACTGCTAAATGTGCGCACTCGCGGGGTACGGATGCCCCCTGCGGTTTGCACGAGTCAGTGGTTGTGCCCTTGCCGGTGCAACTTGGTGATGAGCTCTACCGAAGATTCAGCACAGGAGGGAAAGTTGGCACGAGTATATTTGTCAGTTGATTATAAATTTAGTGATAATGTCATCACACCGGATCCGTGGCGCAATGGTAGCGCGTCTGACTCCAGATCAGAAGGTTGCGTGTTCGATTCACGTCGGGTTCAATATCCCGAACATATTATTCCGGTTTCTTTTTTTCCTATCCCGGGCTCCACATTTTGGGCCGCATTTTCTTCTAAACTTATTGGACTTCATGTGGCTTTTGACAGCAGTCCATTCCCCCGGTTCAACATCTCAGGCCGCATTTCCCTTTTTTAGAGCCTTGGGCCGGATCCACTTTTTCCTATATAAACTTATTGGACCTCATGTGGCTTTTGACGCTGGTCCATTCCCCCAACTCAACATCTTGGGCCGTATTTCTTTTTTGAGAAGCTTGGGCCGTATCTTTTTTCCTATCAAAACTTATTGGACCTCGTGTGGCTTTTGACAGCAGTCCATTCCCCCGGTTCAACATCTCAGGCCGCATTTCCCTTTTTTAGAGCCT
>NC_041382.1:562381889-562382754 GCF_002162155.2 Triticum dicoccoides | reverse complement strand
TTGGACCTCGTGTGGCTTTTGACACTGGTCCATTCCCCCAGCTCAACATCTTGGGCCGTATTTCTTTTTTGAGAAGCTTGGGCCGTATCTTTTTTCCTATCAAAACTTATTGGACCTCGTGTGGCTTTCGACACTGGTCCATTCTCTTGGGCCGTATTTCTTTCTTGAGAGGCTTGGACCATATTGCCTGTGTACGACTTTAGTTCTGAGTTCTAGGTTGCTTAAAAAAAACTCAGTTTTGCTAACGCACATCTAGATGTGCCCTAAGTATTGCACATCTAAGCCCCGTGTCCTTGATTTTACGCGGATATTTGTGCAAATATTTTCTTTCCTCCTTTTTCTTTTCCTTCCTAATTTGATTGAGCGAGTTAGATGTGCAATAACTAGAACACATCTAGATGTGTCCTAAACATACCCAAATAATCTGAATTCCAGGTCTTCCTTTTGTTCCGAGTCTGATAATTTTGGTCCTAGTTTCGTGAAAATGACCGAATTCTTCTACTTTTTTTAATCCAACGAGACATGGGAATGACATTGAATATTACTTGTCCGGGTCCTCTTGAGTAAGTTGGGGGACGTTCTAGTTACCGATGTTAGTTCATAAAAAAAACTTGATGCATGGACATTTGCGATTTATAATTAGTGATTTTTTTCTGTCAGGAAATAATTTATATTACTTAAATATCAATGGTACATTCCTTGTTACAACAATTTACTATCATAATTGGTACAGACCCAAGCCAAACAATTGTGCACTTCTGACATCTACCACAGTTCGCCAATAGGTAACTTATATGATTTTGATAGAGATACACCTGATTAATATGAGTATTTCGTTCTTCCATCTTTAGTTTTATTTCGTCCA
>NC_041382.1:562347497-562381682 GCF_002162155.2 Triticum dicoccoides | reverse complement strand
TGAATTACTCCACTGAAGGGCCTTTTCATCCAGCGCGTAACTCAGCTTTGTAGTGCAAAATGGAAGGACAAGAGATCGCATCATGCAGTAAGAAAAGTGCATGCATCGTCTCTGGGTACCATACCGAATCCTGCTCAATTATCAGAGGGGTCGAAAGGATCCACTGGTGTTTAGTTTCACCCATCCCTGCATCCACGGTTCTCAATGTGGAGTAGTGTCGCATGAAATATTGGCACCCTTCTCACCACATATCTTGCAGATTCTGAGATGACAACTTTGTTTTTTTACCATGTCATGTTCAAGACCCCGACCGATCAAAGTGAGTGATGAAACATAGCTACACATGAATATGTCGAATACCTCGGTTGGCTGCACAGGCTTGAAGTGGACAACCTCGTTGCAGACGTACCAGATCCTCCAAGTAGCACGAAAAACTTCACCCTTTGATCCTCGGGAAAAATCATATGCAATATGGAGAGACCATTCAGTGACGGTGTTTCTAATGTTTGCTGGCTTGAGGAGGCGCCAAATGGCAGCCAGCGACGACTACAGCTCTCTTTCATGCGTGAATCTGCACAACACACGGAAGGAGTCTTCACATTCCATAGCACACATGATAGCCACCGACTCCTCCAATTTTCTTTCATGCTTCAACTTTGAGGTCGACATCGAGTTAGTTGATAGTCTCCATGCAACTATTGGCCAAATTTTTGCTTGATCTATCAAGGTACCATGCTAATTAAGATTCTTCCAAATTTCCCACAGGTGCATAACTGGAAAAATCTTGATTAGCATGATACAACTAGTCAAAAGCGAGCCGATAGGTGCTTCTCATCGAGAAGTTGCTTGGTTTCTCACAGAGCCGTGCTATACAGACGACAAATCCCAGACGATTCATGCACGACATGAAAATCCAGCCGTACATGCATGTCTACATGGGAGCAACGGCCACAGGGATTGGTAGTCGTCCTCACATCGTCCATCTTTTTCGTCTGTATAGCCATTTCGTTTCTCACATGCCATGCCAGGAAGTTATCATTGTTCCCTAGGAGAGATTTATTTTCAGTATTTCCTCAGCATCAAGGAGAAAGTGCTGACGGATCAAGTGAGAGTTCCAAGTATCATTAAGATTCAAAAATTCATCGATCCAACCCAACTGACACCGTCCTTGCATTGATACTACCTTGAAGTTTGATTTTTGTTGGGAATCCAACGATTCCTCCAAATCATAACTTGAGTTTTCTTTCCGATTTCCATATCAATTTTAACAATTCTTGTCCATGAGATATACCTCGCCACGAGGAAGATAGATTACCGGTGAACATTGTATCCTCAAGCCTTCTGTTTGGATAATACTTGACCTTTAGAACTCTTGCACACAAACTCTTGCACACTAATTACTGGCAAACAACAAATGAGAAATTCTTACTGCTCTTCAACACACGTTCACCAGTAATTAGTGATCAAGCATTCAAGCATATGTTTAGTGAATCTCGCTCGCACGGAACAAAAATAAATTCCCATCACAAGAGCAACTCTAGCAGATCCGCTAAAAATATATACCGCAAAAATTGTTTCAGGGATCCTCTAAAACGAATCCCTCAAACGATTTTGTGGTATCGCCCATGGCACAGCAGAGTAGATCTGCTAAAAACGATACTGCAAATTTAAAAGGAAGTTCATCATGCATTCATAACATAAAAACATATACCAGACTAATCTAGACCTAGGGATGGCCGGCTCATGGCTCGTTAACGAGTTAGAACTCCTTCGCCGACCTCCAAAGAGCATGGGCGTAGTCGTGGTCTTCCTTGGCGACGGCGAGATGCTCTGTAGTGCCTTCTTCTCTAGCTACAACCGCACGTTGGGCATCCAGCAACTCCTCATCCACTTCCGAGCATTTCTTGGTGTGCGGGTAGTGGGCCGCGTCGAGCTCTATGAAGCGAGCCCATGTGTCCCAGGCACCCTTGCGAGAGAGGCGTCCGCAGTTGCACACCTGCTTCGAACTTGGCTTGACGTCGGCCCAATTGGAGTTGTCGGCCTCTGGATTCTGTGACCTGCCGTGGCCCCCACGCCCGTGAGCTCCGCCTGCCATGGATCTGCTAAAAATGGAAGCAATCATGCGGAATCGCTCGTCGGAGGAGGCTGGATTATGGTGGAGGGGGGCAGGGAATATGAAGGACGTGAAATGTAAAACAGATGTTGTCCAGTACATATAGCGGCGGAGGATTTTTAGGGCCGTCTGTATATTGTACGGGCTGGGCCATTTTTACCAAACTTGTTTGGGCCCAAAAAGAATAAAACCTGTAAAACACGACTGGAATTATATGGGTCAGTGAGGTTTTAGAGCAACTCTAGCCAATAACCTAAAATAGAGGAGCAAAACGGCGTAGAGGTTAGAACTCCTCTGCCGCGATGCGACCCCTCACCTCCGTAGCCACCGCCACACTCACCACTGGCAGGAGTGGTTTGAGCTCGACGGGCGCCGTCACCCATGGAAAGTTGAGGTGCGGCCATCTGGAAGAAACCGAGCCATTGCTTTGTGTGGGTGTTGCGGTCGGTTATCTCCGCCACCAAGTTCCCCACGCCCGCTGCCGGTACTTAATATTCAGTTGCTGCGATGGAGGGAGGTCGGGGAAGTCCGCATCGGCGCGGTGACGGTGGCTTGAGGACGAGCCCGCTCTGCGCTCATGGCGGCGCGGATCTGCGTTGCGGATGGGCGGCAGTGAGCGGCGGTCTCGGGATCTGGCCATTGGAGCGACGGGGGACGGGCGGGGGATTCGCCGGCGACGAGGATTGGGGAGGAGGAGAGGGAGAGAAGGGTGGAGTTTTTTTTTACTCGGACGCCGAGTGGTGGAGTAAATATAAGCGTGGACTAAACGGTGCTAGAATCTTTTTACTCCTCTAAGGGCATGTACAATACTGGCCGCCTGACCAGGCGCTTATAGAGAAAAAAATATTTTTTAAAATTGGAAAATATCTAAGAGCCCAGCCGTCCAACGCAAAACGCTACCAGGGCGCTAATTGTGCGCTAATTAAACTGCTAATGCGTCACATGCAGGGAAAAAAAGGAATGAAGCGCTCGGCGCATCTATTTGTGCCTGGTGGCGTTCGGTGCCAGGATTCGAAGCATGTAACTGCCAATAAATCGGGATATCAGTGGGAATTAGATCCTGACGCCGACCGCAAGCGCCCGTGTTGGACATGCCCTAATAATTTTAGGTCTTTTACAATGGAAAGTGTTTAGGGAGGTGTTTAGAGAAATAAACCAGACATTTCTTAAGCATCGGTGCTTATTTGTACAGGATAGACGCTTAACTAAGCGTCTCTCATGTAGAAATAGGCACCGGTGCTTTTAAAAAATCCTGTTTATTTTTCTAAGCATCTTTCTAAGCACCTCTTATTATACGAGGCCTTACGGGTGCGGCTAGGTCCAGGTTAGAAAAGTAAAACCGGTTATGGGATCCGTTAGAGTTGGGCTTAGCGGAGAGTTGCTCTAAGGCTGTTCTATTTGGACACTGTACATCACTGCCATGCGTATAGTATAAGCTTGTCTGCCATTTTTCGTGTCCCCCGCGCATGGCAATTTTTGCATCAACACACAGTGATGAACTGCACCTGCCATGGCGTGGATGGAGGCCGGAGCGTTTCACGGTCACGGAGAAAGCAACGTGTCCACCGGTATATCTGCCCGCGCCGCGTATCTCCTGGGCCATGTCCCGCGCGCACACACACACACATCTCCACCACGACCCGAGGCAGCATCGATCATGCCCCACCCGCCCGCCCGCCCGCCGCTGCAGAACTATACGCACATGCACGTCGATCGTTCCCGTGAAACGCTGATCCAACGCATGCATGGTGATGGTAGGCCGATCGCGCGTGCTTGGGTTGGGTTGGGTACATGCCAAACGCCTCGCACAGCGAACCAGATCCAGTGGCCGGCCACATGCATGCGTCCGGCCAGCAAGGCCGATGCTCGATGGATCGATGGCCTAGTCCCGTGCTACTTGTGTGCACGGCAACACGGCCGGGACAAGTGACGGGGCACAAGGGAAGGAAGCCTACAAAAGCGGTGAGAGGACTGGGGGAATATTTTCTCGTGGTGAGGCCGACGGGCCGGCGTGGTGGCTTGACAGTTCCCATGGCAGCAGGCACAGTGTGCGTGACAGACACATCAGGGCCTGGAATCTCACGCCAACGCCTGCTGCCCACTCAGACTCAGGGCCTGCTCCCCTCCCTTGTTCCTTGCATAGATTTGCCCTTCGCCCCTTCCGGTTTGGGGGCTCCAGGAGGGTCCCGCCCCCACAGCCGGATCGACATCTCTCGTCCCGTGGCTATGGAGTTTCTCTTGTTCTTCCGAAAGGGACTGGGCGCTGTGGCCAAGGCGATCTTGATCGAAATCAAATCACGCGACAACTATGGCTCTCGACTCTCGTCACAGCGATCGATCGATCACGGCTAAACTTCTCGGACGGAAATCATTAAGTTTGGAGATGGAACGGAACGGAACTGGTCGATCCGTAGCATTGCGGCGAGTGACCTCACAGCGTAATTACGCTGCGATAAGGGCTTGGATGACGGGCACCGCCGGAGAGGGACGGCAGGGAGGCCCCTGCGTCCACGGCTTTCCGTTCCCATAACTGGCCTCGTTTTCTTTCCCTGTTTTTCTGGATTAGATCACGTTTTACAGAAGCTGTAATTTTTACTGAGCGAATCTCGATGGGGGCAGGGCAGGACGGTGAAAAAGACCGGTCAAATGAAGCTGAACGTGATGGGAAGGCAGAGGTAAAATAAAACCCACGATTCACCCGTGCACAGCTGTTGCATGGAACAGTCGGTGCACAACCCTATCCACCCTACCCTAGCAAAGAGAAAACAAAAATGGTAGGCAGCTATGGATCAATCGCCGGAAGTTGGAACACCCGTCAAATCGACACTTGCGCCCCTACCAAAATACTTTAATCAGACAGGAGAGGGAATATATTTCCGGAGAAGATGGTGTCCAGAGATACGAGACACACTAAAACGGAGAGGAGATATCTTAAACTACGGGAGGTGGCCCACCCCGACGGCCCAAGAGGATCCAGAGACTGCACACATGTCCTTGCCACATTCGCTCATCACCTCCCTCCCTGGCCATGGACATGCATGCTAGGGAAGCGCTTTCTCTCTCTCTCTCTCTCTCTCTCTCTCTCTCTCTGGTTAGCTGACCTAACCGGCCCCTGCTTCCCGCCACATACTCCCTAATTCTCTTTCAATAAGATAATCATGCAACACACACTTATATACTAATCTTCATGAACTGGATCCACCATGATTTTGATTGAGAACAGCAGATGCTCGACTAAGGAGGTGCGGGGCCCACTCGATCAGATGCCACGGAGCTGATCATCGAATCATTAGGGGGGCACACATGCATTGAGACAAGGCACGGGGAAACCTAATACTGAACTCGCCCCCATCATGTCATGTCATGCGCACTGTGCAAGGGCGGCGACGTGATGTGATCCGCGCCCAAGGACAGTAATCGGGATTAGATTTGCGTGTGACGGTTGAGACATGCCAGTCATGGGCCAAAGGTAGCAAGACAGTAATGGCGCAGAGCTCCGGCGCCACCCATTCTTTTAAGCTCTAATTGCTAGATTAGCTAGCGGTGCTAACTACTATCGCACAGGTCAAACTGTTAGGTTTCCGTCATGAGATCATCACACACTCAGTAGCTAGCTACTCACCACATAGTTATATTACAGAGAATTAGTGATCTATCTATAGCCTAACTGATCGACCTGCTAACTTAACGAACGCAGCTGCCAAAACTATCCATATCTTAGTTGATTGATTGATCATAACCTGGCAAAATGATAATGAAATATACTACGTAGTATATTGATGGATCCCAATACAATAATGCTAATTACACCCCCCAAATCACCACACTGCTGATTAATCTACAACTATACAGATCACACCACAATGAAGCTAATTAACGGTGCTAGCTCGATCCCTCGCGGGCTTATTTACAGTAGTCAAGCACCGGTATATGCGCTAATAATCGATCGATCCTTCGCCACGAACGCGGTGCATGCGGAGAGCTTGCTTGGTCAGTAGCCCCACGGCGCGGGCTCGTGGTCGAACTTTTGGCCGAAGGAGGAAGAGATCTCGGGGTTCACGTCGGAGGTGAGCCCGGTGTCCTGCGACGCGCTCAGCCTCTCCCGCTCGCCCTTACACGCCGCCGGCTGCTGCTGCTGATTGCCGCACGGCGCCATGTCGTCGGCGAGACCGCGGTGGTACCCGCTGCTCTCCAGGAGCTGCACCAGGCTCAGGCTCACGCCGTGGTGCAGCTGGCCCCCGTACTGCGTGAAGCTTGCCAACGGGGAGTACGATGAGGCTAGGCCGTGGTGGTCCGTGTCCGTGGCGCAGCCGCCCGTCGCCGTTGGGTTGAAGAACTGGCCCGCCTCCAGCGCGTTGTTGGAGAAGCAGGTCACGTGCGCCGCCGGGTCGACGAAGGAGGCGCCGGAGCCGGACATGTCCAGGAGCGGAGGGAGCGGGGTGACGGCGGCCACGGAGGACCCTATCTCCTCCATCGTCCCCACGCCGCTTTTCTTTGCTGCTGACGACGCCGGCGCCGACGACACTACGCCGCCTAGCAGGCTCTTCTTGAACACCCTGCACAGCACCCACTCGTTCTGCAAAGATAACCGGCCGGCCGGAGATTACTACGACTGACCAAGTATATATGATCGATCACAAGCAAAAGCAAGATACATGTTGCATGGTGAAAAGATGTTGCTACCCTGGACGATGCGGCCCTGCCGCCGGAGAGGGAGCCGCGGCTGGTGCTGGCGGCGTGGAGCTTGGCGTTGAGGCGGTACTCGTGCATGACCCAGCCGGACTTGTCGCCCTTGGGCGCCCTCCCGGTGTAGAAGACGAGCGTCTTCTTCATGCCGACGAGGGCCTTGCCCCTGAAGATGTCCTTGTCCTTGCCGGTGGCCTTCCAGTAGCCGGACTCGGTGGCCCTGTTGGTCCTGAGCCCCGTCGGGTACTTGCGGTCCTTGAGGCAGAAGAAGTACCACTCCTTCTCCCCCATCCTAGCCAGCGCTGCATGCACACCCACGAGCGCGCGCGCGCGTTGTCTGATCAATTCGGTAGCTCGTGGGTTCTATCGTATGGATCACACAGGTTGGTGCATGAAGAGGTGCTTACATGGCAGGTCCCAGGGCTCGCACTTGTTGAGGTCGGCGACGGAGACGGCGAGGGCGGCGAAGCGGGCGTCGGCGACCTTCTTGGCCAGGTAGTGCGTGATGAGCTCCTCGTCGGTGGGGTGGAAGCGGAAGCCCGGCGGCAGGTCCATGGCGTGCTGCTCCTGCTCGCCGTGCTCCATCACTTGTTTTTCCCTCTAGAAATCAACCAAACAGATCATAGAAAGCTTGAATCATGGATGAAACAGAAGCATCATCCACTGGATTGAGGGATGAGAGAGAGAGAGAGAGAGATCCGAAGAAGGGCCATGATGATAAGGTGGTAATTAATTACCTTTTGGAACTGATGATGATGATATGGACTCAATCGGCAGCGGATGGATCGAAGGGGAGTTGTTGAGAGAAAATAAAGCGGAGATGGAGGTGGCGCGCTTAAATACTGGAATTTGCCGTCTGGACGCGAGAGGGGGATCCTTATTCCTTTTAGTAGAAAGAGACGTGGCGATTTAAGGAACTCCGTGGTGATGCTTCTACATCGGGCGTGCTTGCACTCAGCAAAATTAATTACAGACTCAATTAATGCTAAATAAAAGGACTATGGGCCAAGTGGAGTAATTTATTTTTCTGATTTTGATAATTCTCGGTCGAGAATTCCTTGGTTCTTAACCGGCACCAAGGACCGATCGGACGATATGACCCGTGCGAGATATTCGTACTTTTATCTGACAACAAACATGGCAGAGTTTCTGCACTAGAGATAGACAAAATATTACTCCCTCGGTAAACTAATATAAGAGCGTTTAGATCATAGTTTACAAAGAAAGTACATCTCTGTAACTTACTGTAAAATGTCGATAATACGCTAGCGTTCTAGTCGGCTGACCTAAGCGCCGTGACTTCCTCTGGTTTCGTCCCCCAATCCTAGGTGGCTAGGGCAAACTTCTCCTTTCAGACTTCACCGACGAACCCATGGATTAGTCTCCCCTCTGTCTACAACTCTGATGTCCGGTGGAGGGAACGGAAATCTGGTGTCTTCGCTTCGGTTAGTAATTTAGGTTAGGATTTTTAGTCCTTGCTGGTGCGACGATTGGACAGATGGAGGTGCTTCTTCTTCGAATTTGTCTTCCGGGGTTCGACCCCCCTCGAGTTCTTCCCGCTGGACGTAGTCAACGGAGCTCCAGCGTAGATTCCTGGCATCTTCTTGAGGCGATGAGGTTAGGGTTTCTTGTCATGTGGTGAGATTTGATGTCGGATGCTTCAGGTCTATGCAACAATTCAATGGCGACGACTGTGGCTCCAGTGCGCTGGTCCTTAGAGGCACGCGCACGAAGACATCCCAGTTGTTATCGACAAGATCAAGTCGACGGCTTGTTCTGACGACAGTAGTGGCCATTCGATCTTTTATAATTCTCGATCTACTAAACCATAAATGCTCTCACAAATTATAGCCGTTAAATAAATATTTTCTCATCCTCTTGTACTCCCATAAATCCTGAAGTAGCTAGGTCTAATAGTTCCATTCTAGCGTTTACTAGAAAATACGTGGTTATTTTTTCCTTTTTTCAGATGGAAATAGTTATTTATTGGTCATATGGAGAAATATCAAAGCCATTTTTCTTGTTTCTCTTTTTGAATTGTTGATGTAGCGGTAACCTAACCATAACCTTTGGAATCTCTGACCTGTGCTGAATACATTTATAAAGCCAGCGGTACGAAGTGTACATTCTTTCTGCAACTCAGAACATCAGAAGAGACCCAGCCTAGCTACAAGCAGTACTAGTACTTCAAGCGACATGATTTTATCATCTCGATGTTTAATGATGGCATGATCATACTCCTACTGTTGCGCAGTTGATGATCGATCATAGGAGTAGATCATAGGCTGGCCTACCGACACACAGAGAGATCGATGCAGCCCACATCTCAAATTCAGAAAAGAAAAGGAAATAAAATAAGATGCAGCCCAACCTGATTTGCCATGGCTCGACCAATGCCCGGCATGCATGATGAACCAGCAGCTCGGAGACAGCGCATCGGTCACGAGACGATATAGCCGAATAGCGGAGGATCACAACGCTCTACATGCGTCCAAGGAAAGATAGATGTTCAATCATGCATACGCGTAGCATCCATTTCTTAAAGACCGGCGTCCCTGTAGTGCCAGTGCATGCACAGAGGATCCACTTGAGGCTGCGGGGCTTAAAACGGAACGGATGTGTGTGAGCACTGAGCAGGCAGGGGCTACTGTGCAATATTCCCGTGTGGGCGTCCACTGCAAAGCTTGACAGATCTATGCTAGGCATGTGGTACACTATCGTTGCGTTGGTACGGGGCACATAGCGGCTGAAGAATTCAAGATTACTTTACTTCCGTGGTTGCGTGAAACAAAATAATTACATATTCGTGTATTCGTGATACTGAATCAGCGCTAGCACAGAGTGTGTGTTCGTGATATGGGACCGTACTGGTTAGAGCAACTCCTTGTGTTCTCCAATCTCCGGTAAGAGCATCTACAGCGACCTCTACAGCCTGATACACCAAGGGTGTGTTTGATTATCTGCATCGTTTTTTTTTTAATTTGCATACTTGTTCTAGTTGGATCTGATTGAGCAAATGCAGGTCAAAAATCAATGGACGGATTTGCACTTAGTTTGGTTGCATGCATGTCCTCTCCCTGCATCGTGCCTCCACGCACTGCGTTTGGTTGCTCGCATTGTATGTGCTCACACGGGTGCACGTTGTTTGGTTACATACAAGCATAGAGTTGTGCTCACCTTGTATCCTACTTGGTGAGCTTACCAATACTACTACACCTTACATACGATCATACCAAGCACGCCAACGCCACAACACTGCTATGACGATGAACTGGATGAAGAAAATGAAGTTCTTCAGCCCTAACGGTCGATCCGCCTTCTTGCCAACCTTAACCTTGCTGCATGAATGCTCTCGCACATACTTGAAGTAAGCATCTTCTGCCGCATGCCTACTTTTAAACCCTCCTCTGTGATTGTTGTTGTTGTACCCTGAAACTTGTTTGTTGCAAACGTCCCATGAACTGTAAACCCCTGGAACCCTACCTTCGAACACCACATACCACTTGCCCTGGCAGTGCAAACGAGCAATAAGTTCAAGCAACAAGCATTGGAACACACAAACAACAAGCAATGAAGAACTCTAGGAGCAAGCAATGGAGCAAAAGAGCATTAGTAAGCATGCATGATCATAGCAAGTTCAACCTAGCACTACTATGGTGTCATCCTACTACCACATCCAAAAGAGGGTGTCATCCTACCACCACAAGTTCGTGATCACCGCGAGGATCACCGTGGGGGGTTAGTATATACCACCTCACCAAAATATACACACCATAAGATTGTTTTCAAGCCCTAACTACACAAAATATACGTCGTCATCGTCGCCGTCATCCTTGTCGCCATCGCCGTCGAGGATCATGGACGCCGCCGCCGCCAGTAGAAGCAGCAGCAGTAGTAGTGCTTGCCCAACCAGGTCCTCAACCAGAGCACCTTGTGGTCTGCTCCCATGGCAACAAACCCAACACCCTGGGCTTTACTGTCCATCAGGTGGCTGAGAGCCACCATGAGATCCTCTGGGCTGAAGACAATCTGATCCATGACGGCGCTGTAGAGTTTAGGGTGGACATCCACACTCTTGCTCTCTCTGATGGCGCTGGCCACCTCCTTCACTGCCTCGGTCATGCTGCTGAAGACGCTCAGCTCCTCCTCCATGAAGCCTGCCCGCTTCTTCTTCCTATCAAGCACAGGAACGTGCTCAACATCCTTCTCAGGAGCATCAACGTTGATGGTGTCTGACTCCTGGGTGTATGGATACTCCGGCATCAGCGAGCCCAATGGCTGACCAGAGCCCATGGCATGCTTGCCGGTTACTAGCCCGAAGGACAAGATCTGCTGCATCTAGTGGTAGTTCTGGATAGGGGTGTTGAGGAACTCCGCGTCCTTGGGGTGAGCCTAAGAAGAAATAGGGCAAACATGTTAGTTAGTATGGCAATGGTTCATAGGCTTGAACTGCTAGTCTGTTAGAATGGCATGGTTTCTAAGCTAACCACGATGTGGCCTTGGTAGTGCTCTGCCTCCAGAAGGATCGAGTAGGTGTCCTCATCCTATGAAGCACCGCTAAGGTCTCTGAGATTGGACACTTGGATCCATCGGGATCTCCACTTCCTTAGGTGGTTGTACACCTGGGTCGAGGTGACCTCCTGTCCACATAAGTCAAACACCTGCTTTGTAACAAGGTTCAAGTGCACCTCCTTGAAGCCTTTGTCAGTCCTCACCCCACTAGCTATGATCTCACACATCTTCTTAAGCACAAAAGTGGTGAGGAACGGCTGCGATTTCATGTTATTCCCCCTGCCATCCTTCTTCTCATTTGCTGCTGCCTTTTGAGCAGCAGCATGAGCAACAACATTGGGTTGAGTTAGCACAAATGGAGGTACCGTAGGCGGCACCTCGAAAACCTCTGAATCAAGAGGCATCTGTTCCATAGGAGGTTGTTGTTGGGGAACGCGGTATTTCAAAAAAATTCCTACGGTCACACAAGACCTATCTAGGTGATGCATAGCAACGAGAGGGGAGAGTGTGTCCATGTACCCTCGTAGACCGAAAGTGGAACCGTTTAATAACGCAGTTGATGTAGTCGAACGTCTTCGCGATTCAACTGATCCAAGCACCGAACGTACGGCACCTCCGTGTTCAGCACACGTTCAGCTCGATGGCGTCCCTCGAGCTCTTGATCCAGTTGAGGACGAGGGAGAGTTTCGTCAGGACGACGGCGTGTTGACGGTGATGATGAAGTTATCGGCGCAGGGCTTTGCCTAAGCACTATAACGATATGACCGAGGTGTGTAACTGTGGAGGGGGCACCGCACACGGCTAAGAGAAGCCTTGTGTAGGATCTAAAGTGTGTCTAGGGGGTGATTAGACTACTTGACCAAATAAAAATCTAGCCTTTTCCCAATTTTAATTCTTGGAAGATTTTAGCAACTTAGCACAAGTCAAGCAAACAACCTACACATGCAATTCTAAGAGCATAGCAGCGGAATGTAAAACAATTGCATATGAAGGTAAAGGTAAAGGGAGGAGTTTGGAGGGAGCAAACGCAATGTAGACACGGAGATTTTTGGCGTGGTTCCGATAGGTGGTGCTATCGTACATCCACGTTGATGGAGACTTCAACTCACGAAGGGTAACGGTTGCTCGAGTCCACGGAGGGCTCCACCCACGAAGGGTCCATGAAGAAGCAACCTTGTCTATCCCACCATGGCCATCACCCACGAAGGACTTGCCTCACTAGGGTAGATCTTCATGAAGTAGGCGATCTCCTTGCCCGTACAAACTCCTTGGTTCAACTCCACAATATTGACGGAGGCTCCCAAGTGACACCTAATCAATCTAGGAGACACCACTCTCCAAGAGGTAATAAATGGTGTGTTGATGATGAACTCCTTACTCTTGTGCTTCAAATGATAGTCTCCCCAACACTCAACTCTCTCTCTCATAGGATAGGATTTGATGGAAAGATGATTTGAGTGGAAAGCAACTTGGGGAAGGCTAGAAATCAAGATTTATGTGGTTGGAATGAAGTATCTTGACCTCAACACAAGTGTAGGTGGTTCTCTCTCAGAAAATGTATGTTGGAAGTCTAGGCATGTTCTGATGGCTCTCTCCCCGAATGAAGAATGGGTGGAGGGGTATATATAGCCTCCACACAAAATCTAACCGTCACACACAAATCACCAAACTCAGTGGGACCGAATCATACAACCCGGTTAGAGCAATTTAGTTCATAATGTGACCGTTAGGGTTTTCGGTGGGACCGACAAGTCAACTCGGTGGGACCGATATCATTAGGGTTAGGGCATAATGTAATCTCGGTGAGACCGATTACACAAACTCGGTGAGACCGATTTTGGTAATAGACTAACCAGAGAGTTCGTCAGGCAATCTCGGTGGGACCGATTCGCTCTCTCGGTAGGACCGAAACGTTACGAAAGGGAAACAGAGAGTTTGCATTGCAATATCGGTGGGACCGATTGCTCATCTCAGTTGGACCGAAAAGTTATGAAGGGAAACAAAGAGATTACAATTCCATCTCGGTGAGACCGAGATCCCTATCGGTGAGACCGAAAAGACTAGGGTTTGTGGCAGTAACTATGTCAAGTGAACTCGGTGGCGCCGGATAGATCAAATCAGTGGGGCCGAGTTTGACTTTTGGTTTGGGATATATTTGGATATGAGAAAGTAGTTAAGGGTTGTGGAGCATATCACTAAGCACTTTGAGCAAGAACCTCATTAAACAACACGTCATCCGCCCTTAATAGTATTGGCTTTTCCTATGGACTCAATGTGATCTTGGATCACTAAAAATGAAATGTAGAGTCTTGTGCTTTGAGCTTAAGCCAATTTTTTTGTCCTTAGCATTTTGAGGGGTCCACTTTTTAATCCATGCCATCCCAATCATTGAGCTTTTCTTGAAATATTTATCTTCAAGTAGCATTAGCTCAATGAGCTATATGTTGTTAGGAATTACCAAAACCACCCAGGGATAGTTGCACTTTCTATCTCCCCATTTTTGGTAATTGATGACAACATATAGATCAAAGCTTCAACAGATGATTATAAGATTGAAAAACATCGTCTCTTTGAGAAGTATGTAATAAGCAAGAGCTCCCCCTAAATTTGTGCATTATTTAAAATTTGTTTTTTAATGCAAATGCACAATCGATTAGGATCATGTTTTACTCTTCCATGTCACATACATCTTGGTGGAGCGCTCAAAATGATAGAAATTAAAAGCATGCACTCATCACCAAGCAAGTGAATGATCATATATGAATATAAAGGATAGCATCATTCAACCAAACATTAAGGTAGCATATGATCAACCACATGATCATATAAGTATCTCACAAGGACATAAAGTATCTCACACAAGCACACAATAAAGTAGTTCAACCAAAATAGCAAGAGAGACAAAAAGCAAGACGCTCTCTCTCGAAGCCTATGATCTATACATATTTCTCCTCCTTTGGCAATAAGTTACCAAAAAGTTTGAAAATGCATAGTGCTATACGTCTCTCAAGCTTGGTCTTCGGGAGGTGGTGTAGATAGAACTCCAAGGACGAAGGCTTTCGATGAAGTAGTTGGAGCTGATGGAGTGGGTGCTGGAGGTGGCACTGGAGCTGTAACTACTGGTGCTGACACTGAAGCTCTAGCATCTGAGACTGGCACTGCATTAGACCTTGAACCTCGTGGCACACGCTTAAAAGCATCAGTGGTTGCTTTTCCTCTCCTCTCCTCTGCTTCCTCCTGAAGCTGCTCAACTGCAGTCTGAATCTCAGTCACCTTCAGATCAAGATCATAGAATTTTGTTTCCACAATCCTCTCCAGGCTCTCCTGATTCTGAGTTAGGGTGGCCAAGCCCTTCTCAATCCTCAGTGTAGCTTGAATCAGATAGCCTAACTGATCTTGCTTGCTCTTCAGGAATACTCGAGATGCCTCTTCAACACTTGGCATCTGGGCAGCTTTCTCAGCCTTTTCCTTAGCTCTCTTCTCCTGGACTTGAGCTGATGATGGTTCTTCCTCATTCATCACAACACTGTTGTATTCAAACTCAGGATATAGAGGTAGATGCTCCTTGTCCAACAAGTAAGTCCTTGTGCCCATTTTAGAGTTGATGAGCTCCTGAATGTGTGGATCATATCCACAACTCCTCTTCTGATCAGCAATAGTCCTTTTGATCGTTTCTACAATCAAGCTCACTTTGAATTTCTAGGGAACATCAAAAATTTGCAGCATGTTGATGGAGTGTCCTCGGATCATCTTGTGATCTCCTGACTTAGGTAGCAATGTGTGCCTTAAGATCCACTTAATGGTAGGCAGACCAGACAACAGATAGTGTACAGATCCAAACTTATGTGTTTCTAAAGCCTTATCAGGGATCTCCTTGTACACGTTTGCCATTGAGTTGTGGTCTTTCTTCTTGGTGGCATACACATCCAAGTCATCTTCATGTTCCTTTGGGCATTGATTAGCTTGGCCCATTCATCAACTGTGGACTGGTACCTAGTACCCTCAGACATCCAAATTATCCTCCCATCTGGATAGAAGTGGGCAGTGGAGTAGAACTGCATGATCAACCCATAATTCCATTTGGTGAGCTTTTTTCCAACGAATTCATCTACTCCACAAGCCTTAAAGTTGTCATACACTCCAGGGAAGTGATCTTCATTTTTCCCAGATGAACTCCCATTCCACCCATTTCATGTCACACACTATGGGCTTCTTGTCAAGCAGAATGGTCTCATAGAAATCTTGTTGTTCATTTGTATGGAACCTGTAGTCAACTGCAGTCCTCCTCCTAACAGCATAGGGATCAGACTGTCTCCACAACCTCAATCCTGCATCTTTCTTGATGTGCATGTCCTCAGCGACTAGGTGAGCATCATTGTAGTCAGGAATTTTGGGCTTCAACTTCCTGAAGACAAGAGAATCATCATCTTCTTCTTCAGCTTCAGGCACTGGGGCCTTGTTTTTCTCCTCAGCAGGTATATTCCTGGTGTTCCTCTTGGGTTTTGGGGGTTTCTGAGCAGCAGACTTGGGCTTAGATGGAGCAGCCCCTGACTTGATTGCATCTCCAATAAGCTTCTGAGCCTTAGGAGCTGGTGCAGCATCCTCTTCCTCCTCCTCTTCTTCTGAATCTCTCATAATGGAGGATATACCAAGTACTGTGGCAGTGGTCTTCTTGACCCTTTTCTTTTCTTTTCTTTTCTTTTCTTTCCTTCTCCAGCAGCCTCTCTAGTTGGCTTGGAGGTTTCAGTGGTTGAGGCTCTAACTTTTAAGGTTGGCACCCTCTTGGCAGGGGCCTTTTTGTGCAATCCAGGCTTGGTTGATGCAACTGTGCCATACTCTTTCTTCAGCACCTTTTTCTTGGAGCTGACTTCTTCCTCAACAGCCACATAATCCTCATCCTCAGAATCTGAGGTCTTCTTCTTCCTTGTTCTGGTGGCTGCCTTGGGCAAGTTGCTTGGTGTGCTCCTGCTGCCCTCATCAGAAGTGCTAGAGGGACTAGTGCCCTCACTCATATGAACCTGCTCCTCAGACTTGTTCTGGCTGTCACTTTGATCAGACATCTTGCAGGCAAACTGTCAGCAGACCCTGTGAATAGATTGTAGATGGGGTAGAGTAGATGAGAATCACAAAGTGCAGAATTTTTGCAAAACAGATGACTTAAGAACTTAGTTTTAGTTCTTCACAGAAAGCATTTCGGATCTACCGATTTGTAAACTCGGTGATACCGACGCAGTTTTTGGAACCTAAACTAGTGAACTCGGTCAGACCGAGTCACAGTTCGGTGGCACCGAGACTGCTAGGGTTTTACAGAGAATCGAACTCGGTCACACCGATTTGCAATTTTTGGTCAGACCGAAAACGCATGTGCAATGGCCTAAGCTGAATCGGTGAGACCGATTTCTACAACTCGGTCGGTCCGAGATGAGTTCGGCGGAGACCTAACCCTAAATTTTTGAACCTAATCTAATCTACGGGATGCTTTAGCTGGACAGGATAATTTTATACGTGGCAAGAATCATGGCAAAGCAATGTGCTATGGATCGGAGTTAAGGAATAGCACAAAGATCAATTTCATACCCTACTTCGGCGGTGAACTTACTACGGCGGCAACGGCAGGGCAGATTGCCGTTGACGGTGGTGGAGACTAGCGGCGGGAGGTCGCTGGCGGTGAGAGGACGATCCAGAGACCCGAGGAGGCAGAGCAGGTCAAGCGCGGGTGAAAGGTTTCGGAAAAATTCCACAATTTGACCCGTCAGTATATATAACCTAACCCTGTCGGTGTAACCGAGTGGAACAACTCGGTGGCACCGAGATGCAGAACTGCAAGCGGTTACTTCAACTCGGTGTGACCGAAAAGTTCTAATCGGTTGCATCGAGATTGAAAACCTAGATCAACTTAGTGATCTTGGTGTGACCGAAATGGATGACTCGGTCATACCGAAATGCACAAAGAGGTTTTGGAAGTTTAAGTCTATGACGAATCGGGGACTACGAGTGCTCCTCACACAGAGTGGTTCGAATCTGACTTGATCAAACTTTGTGATGTAGCATGAATAGAGTTTGAGACAAGGAAAGCATAGATAGATAGAGGGAGTTCTTAGGCATTCTTGTCCATACATTTCGCAAAAGAGAAAAAGCCAAACAATCAAAGCAACAAATGGATGTCCTCGGATGAGTAAAATATGCAACCAACATGCTCACACAATAAGATGGCAAAATAAATATGTGGCAAAGCATGCACAAACACTATAGCATCTATCAAGCAATTTGGCGATGACTAGGTCATCTATATATGAGTATATTGACTTAGGAGTCAAATGAGAACATTTGATCGTAGGTCATACTCATCGTTTAAGCACAAGTGGGGTTGCCACTTTTACATAAAGCATTGTTGTGTTCACACCATTAGAGTGGCTTTAGCTCAATTGATTAGAGTAAAGCTCCCCCTAGATGTGATATCCCCCCTAAGAGGGATGAACTAACCTTGGGTTTTGTCGATGATGACTTCATGTAGGTGTTGAAGATGTAGATGCTCAATGTTGATGTAGATCCTTTGGAGCAATCCTTTGGAGTGAGTTGCACTTTAAATACCTACACGGGTTAGTCCCACAAGGAACAAACAAGGATATCCATAGACAGAGTGATATTTACATGAGATGATGTCCATGAATGCATTAGGTTACCTTGTCCCTTGTCTTAGCAACAAGAGGGTTTGTGACTCCTTGAACTAGTGCAAGATATGGAAGTTGTTTGCACTTGTCCTCGCCAAAATGATATGAGTGAAGTGTGTTGACAGAGTCACCCTCAAGAACTCTCTCGTTCTTATTCTTCGGGATCCACACCATCTTGATGGGAATCCTTGGAGTTGTAGTTGTACTTGATGAAGTAGAACTTGATGTAGTCTTGGGAACCCGCTTGACCAAGGCTTTGGGAGCTTCTTCAAATGCATCAATCTCCTCTTGAAGCTTGTCCTTGCCTTTTTGCTTGTGGTCTTGTGGTGGAAGATCATCTTGAGCTTGTGTTCTTTGGAAAGAAGTAGGATCATACTTCTCTTGTTGAGGAACAAATTTCGTCTTGGGTATTGATCTTCTCCCCACTCAACTCCATTGGCATTGAACTTTCGTTCAAAACCAACACCTTGATTCTTCTGGTGTCTTCCTTGCTTGCGTACAATTTTCTCAAATTGCTTACTTCCGGCAAGGCTCTTGTAAACACATTTCTCTATAATTCCCTTCAATAAGCTATTTTCTTGCTCAAGTGTAACTTGGCTAAGAGAATCATTAGTGGAATCAAGAGAACTACTAGAAGCAACATCATTGGGTTTAGCATGATTATTGTTACTACTAGAAGAAGAATATTTCTTACTCTTGTTCCTAGATTTAACTTGTGGCATGTAAGTAGACAAAAGTAAACACTTGGCAATGTAAGAGGAACTTTTCTTGCGAAGATCATCATTGATCGCTTTTAAGAACCCATGCTCTTGCTCAAGGTTGAGCTTTTCGAAGCGCAACTTCTCATGAGTCTTTAAAAGCTCTCGATGATTTTCCAAGGTAGTTTCATGAGCTAACTTAAGAGTGTTTAGCTCTTTAGTTAGATGCTCAATCTCCTTCTTATCATCATCATTCGTTTTGTCTTGACTAGCATGATTAATAGCAAGTTCATCATAGTTTTCATCACTAGAATTGTCAACAAGTAAATCATCATCACCTAGCAAGTCATCTTCATCATTATTGAAATCAACATACTCAGGGTGTGATACCTTTGGGACTTTAGCCATGAAGCATCTTCCAATTCCTTCATTTGGTGACTCAAATATGTCGTAGGAGTTGGTTGACACAAGTGCTAGACAGGCAACACCTTCATCTTGAGTATATTCGAAGTCGGAGTGATAACTTCTCTCGGAGTGATAGTCGGAGTCGGAGCCGGATACCCATTCACCAACGTGAGCTTGATGTCTTCGTTTTGTGTAGCCCCTTGATGATTTGTCCTTCCTTCCGAATCCTTGCTTCTCTGTGATGTTCTTCGTTCATAACGGTCATCTCTACCCCTTCTCTCTCTTGGTGGTGACTCTTATCTCCTACTCCTTCTTTTGGGAGAACCTTCTCTTCTTTTGTAGGGAGCCGTACACTCATTGTAGTAGTGTCCGGGTCTTCCACAATTGTAGCAATTGCGTTCACGACTTGAAGATCTTTTGTCATTGTAGGACCTTGACTTGGAACTTCTTTCCTTGCTTCTACTCTTGTAGAACTTGTTGAAGTTCTTCACCATTAGGCTCAATTCTTCATTGAAGTTTTGTTTCTCACTTGATGATGTGGGAGCATCACATGAGGCTTTGTAAGCACCACTTGACTTGTTGTGAAGCTCTTCCTTATCCTTGAGTGACATCTCATGAGCAACAATCCTTCCAATGACTTCCGTTGGCTTGAGATCTTTGTAATTGGGCATCATTTGGATCAATGTGCACACGGTATCATATTTTCCATCCAAGAATCTTAGGATCTTCTTGATGATGAATCTATCGGTCATCTCTTCACTTCCTAAGCCGATAATCTCATTTGTGATGAGAGCAAGCCTGGAGTACATTTCAGCGACACCTTCAACCTCCTTCATTTTGAACTTGTCAAGTTGACTTTGGAGCACATCCAATTTGGATTCCTTGACGGAGTCGGTACCTTCTTGCATATCAATTAAAGTATCCCAAATTTCCTTTGCATTATCAAGACGACTGATTTTGTTGAATTCTTCGGGGCACAATCCGTTGAAGAGAATATCACAAGCTTGAGCATTGTATTGCAACATCTTCAACTCTTCCGTGCTAGCCTCACGGTTCGGTTCCTTCCCATCAAAGAATTCACCTTGCAAGCCAATACACACAATAGCCCAAATGACGGGGTTATGTCCAAGAATGTGCACTTTCATCTTATGCTTCCAACTAGAAAAATTAGTACCATCAAAATAAGGACCTCTACGGTGGTAATTTCCCTCACTAGATGCCATACTCTCCTAGGTTGTGAAACCAAAGCTATGATCACCAAAGCTATGGAAATCAAGGAAAATGGAGACCAAAGCTCTGATGCCACTTGTAGGATCGAAAGTATGTCTAGAGGGGGGGTGATTAGACTACTTGACCAAATAAAAATCTAGCCTTTTCCCAATTTTAATTCTTGGCAGATTTTAGCAACTTAGCATAAGTCAAGAAAACAACCTACACATGCAATTCTAAGAGTATAGCAGCGGAATGTAAAACAATTGCATATGAAGGTAAAGGGAGGAGTTTAGAGGGAGCAAACGCAATGTAGATGGAGTGGTTCCAATAGGTGGTGCTATCGTACATCCACGTTGATGGAGACTTCAACCCACGAAGGGTAACGGTTGCGCGAGTCCACGGAGGGATCCACCAACGAAGGGTCCATGAAGAAGCAACCTTGTCTATCCCACCATGGCCATCGCCCATGAAGGACTTGCCTCACTAGGGTAGATCTTCATGAAGTAGGCGATCTCATTGCCATACAAACTCCTTGGTTCAACTCCACAATCTTGACTGAGTCTCCCAAGTGACACCTAACCAATCTAGGAGACACCACTCTCCAAGAGGTAACAAATGGTGTGTTGATGATGAACTCCTTGCTCTTGTGCTTCAAATGATAGTATCCCCAACACTCAACTCTCTCTCTCTCTCATATCATAGGATTTGATGGAAAGATGATTTGAGTGGAAAGCTACTTGGGGAAGGCTAGAGATCAAGATTTATGTGGTTGGAATGAAGTATCTTGACCTCAACACAAGTGTAGGTGGTTCTCTCTCAGAAAATGTATGTTGGAAGTGTAGGCATGTTCTGATGGCTCTCTCCACGAATGAAGAGTGGGTGGAGGGGTATATATAGCCTCCACACAAAATTTAACCGTTACAGACAAATCACCAAACTCGGTGGGACTGAATCATACAACTCGGTCAGGCTGATTTAGTTCATAATGTGACCGTTAGGGTTTTTGGTGGGACCGACAAGTCAACTCGGTGGGACCGATATCATTAGGGTGAGGGCATAACGTAATCTCGGTGAGACCAATTACACAAACTCGATGAGACCGATTTTGGTAATAGACTAACCAGAGAGTTGGTCAGGCAATCTCGGTGGGACCGATTCACTCTCTCGGTAGGACCAAAACGTTACGAAATGGAAACAGAGAGTTTGCATTGCAATCTCGGTGGGACCGATCGCTCATCTCGGTTGGACCGAAATGTTACGAAGGGAAATAGAGAGATTACAATCCCATCTCGGTGAGACCAAGATCCCTATCGGTGGGACCAAAAAGACTAGGGTTTGTGGCAGTGGCTATGTCAAGTGAACTCAGTGGCGCCGGATAGATCAAATCGGTGGGGCCAAGTTTGACTTTTGGTTTGGGATATATTTGGATATGAGAAAGTGGTTGAGTATATGTCAAGTAGCACTAGCTCAATGAGCTATATGTTGTTAGGAAATACCAAAACCACCCAGGGATAGTTGCACATTCAACTTGGTATGCCTTTGGGGTGCCCCCTTCCCACATATATAAAGGGGGAGGAGAGGAGGCCGGCCCAAGGGGGGGCGCCAAGGAGGGAGTCCTACTTGGACTCCCGGTCCAAGTAGGATTCGGCCCCCTCCTTTCCTTTCCGGAGAAAGGGGGAAGGGGAAAGAGGTGGAGGAGAAGAAGGAAAGGGGAGCGGCCCCCCAACCCTAGTCCAATTTGGTTTGCGCTTGGGGGGGCGCCTCCACCTGGCCGCTATCTCCTCTCTACACTAAGGCCCATGAAGACCCATTAACCCCCAGGGGGGTTCCGATAACCCCCCGGTACTCCGAAAAATGTCCGAACCTTTCCGAAACCATTCGGTGTCCAAACATAACCTTCCAATATATCAATATTTACGTCTCAAAAATTTCGAGACTCCTCGTCATGTCCATGATCTCATCTGGGACTCCAAACAAACTTAGGTTCATCAAATCACATAAATCATAATACAAATCGTCATCGAACGTTAAGCATGCAAACCCTACGGGTTCGAGAACAATGTAGACATGACCAAGACACATCTCTGGTCAATAACCAATATCGGAACCTGGATGCTCTTATTGGTTCCTACATATTATACGAAGATCTTTATCGGTCAAACCTCATAACAACATACGTTATTCCCTTTGTCATCGGTATGTTACTTGCCCGAGATTCGATCGTCGGTATCCTCATACCTAGTTTAATCTCGTTGCCGGCAAGTCTCTTTACTCGTTCCGTAATGCATCATCCCGTAACTAACTCATTAATCACATTGCTTGCAAGGCTCATAGTGATGTGCATTACTGAGAGGGGCCAGAGATACCTCTCTGATACACTGAGTGACAAATCCTAATCTCGGTCTATGCCAACTCAACAAACACCATCAGAGACACCTGTAGAGCATATTTATAATTACCCAGTTACGTTGTGATGTTTGATAGCACACAAGGTGTTCTTGCGATATTCGGGAGTTGCATAATCTCATAGTCACAGGAACATGTATAAGTCATGAAGAAAGCAATAGCAATAAAACTAAACGATCATTATGCTAAGCTAAAGGATGGGTCTTGTCCATCACATCATTCTCTAATAATGTGATCCCGTTCATCAAATGACAACACATGTCTATGGTTGGGAAACTTAACCATCTTTGATTAACGAGCTAGTCAAGTAGAGGCATACTAGGGACACTCTGTTTGTCTATGTATTCACACATGTACGAAGTTTCCGGTTAATACAATTCTAGCATGAATAATAAACATTTATCATGATATAAGGAAATATAAATAACAACTTTCTTATTGCCTCTAGGGCATATTTCCTTCAGTCTCCCACTTGCACTAGAGTCAATAATCTAGATTACATAGTAATGATTCTAACACCCATGGAGTCTTGGTGTTGATCATGTTTTGCTCGTGAGAGAGGCTTAGTCAACAGGTCTGCAACATCCAGATCCCTATGTATCTTGCAAAGCTCTATGTATCCCTCCTTGACTTGATCGCGGATGGAATTGAAGTGTCTCTTGATGTGCTTGGTTCTCTTCTAAAATCTGGATTCCTTTGCCAAGGCAATTGCACCAGTATTGTCACAAAAGATTTACATTGGACCGGACACACTAGGTATTGCACCTAGATCGGATATGAACTCCTTCATCCAGACTCCCTCATTTGCTGCTTCCGAAGCAGCTATGTACTCCGCTGCACACGTAGATCCCGCTATGACGCTCTTCTTGGAACTGCACCAACTGACAACTCCACCATTTAATATAAATATGTATCCAGTTTGTGACTTAGAGTCATCCGGATCAGTGTCAAAGCTTGCATCGACATAACCATTTACGGCGAGCTCTTTGTCACCTCCATGAACGAGAAACATATCCTTAGTCCTTTTCAGGTATTTCAGAATGTTCTTGACCGTTGTCCAGTGATCCACTCCTGGATTACTTTGGTACCTCTCCGCTAAACTAATAGCAAGGCACACATCTGGTCTGGTACACTGCATTGCATACATGATAGAACCTAAGGCTGAGGCATAGGGAATGACATCCATTTTCTCTCTATCTTCTGCAGTAGTCGCGCATTGAGTCTGACTCAACTTCACACCTTGTAACACAGGCAAGAACCCTTTCTCTGACTGATCCATTTTGAACTTCTTCAAAACTTTGTCAAGGTATGTGCTTTGTGAAAGTCCAATTAAGCATCTTGATCTATCTCTATAGATCTTGATGCCCAATATGCAAGAAGCTTCACCGAGGTCTTTCATTGAAAAATTCTTATTCAAGTATCCTTTTATGCTATCCAGAAATTCTATATTATTTCCAAACAATAATTTGTCATCCTCATATAATATTAGAAATGCTACAGAGCTCCCACTCACTTTCTTGTAAGTATAGGCTTCTCCAAAAGTCTGTATAAAACCATATGCTTTGATCACACTATCAAAGGATATATTCCAACTCCGAGAGGCTTGCACCAGTCCATAAATGGAACGCTGGAGCTTGCACACTTTGTTAGCAACTTTTGGATTGACAAAACCTTCTGGTTGCATCATATACAACTCTTCTTTAAGATATCCATTAAGGAATGCAGTTTTGACATCCATTTGCCAAATTTCATAATCATAAAATGCGGCAATTGCTAACATGATTCGGACAGACTTAAGCATCGCTATGGGTGAGAAGGTCTCATCGTAGTCAACTCCTTGAACTTGTCGAAAACCTTTCACAACAAGTCGAGCTTTGTAGATAGTAACATTACCACCAGCGCCAGTCTTCTTCTTGAAGATGCATTTATTCTCTATGGCTTTCCGATCATCAGGCAAGTCAACCAAAGTCCACAATTTGTTCTCATACATGGATCCCGTCTCAGATTTCATGGCCTCAAGCCATTTCGCGGAATCTGGGCTCATCATCGCTTCCTCATAGTTTGTAGGTTCGGCATGGTCAAGTAACATGACCTCGAGAACAGGATTACCGTACCACTCTGGTGTAGACCTTACTCTGGTTGACCTACGAGGTTCGCTAGCAACTTGATCAGAAGTTTCATGATCATTATCATTAGCTTCCTCACTGATTGGTATAGGAATCACTGGAACTGATTTCTGTGAGGAACTACTTTCCAATAAGGGAGCAGGTACAATTACCTCATCAAGTTCTACTTTCCTCCCACTCATTTCTTTCGAGAGAAACTCCTTCTCTAGAAAGGATCCATTTTTAGCAACGAATATCTTGCCTTCGGATCTGTGATAGAAGGTGTACCCAACTGTGTCCTTTGGGTATCCTATGAAGACACATTTCTCTGATTTGGGTTCGAGCTTATCAGGTTGAAGTTTTTTCACATAAGCATTGCAGCCCCAAACTTTAAGAAACGACAACTTGGGTTTCTTGCCAAACCATGGTTCATATGGTGTCGTCTCAACGGATTTATATGGTGCCCTATTTAACGTGAATGCAGCCGTCTCTAAAGCATAAACCGAAAACGATAGTGGTAAATCAGTAAGAGACACCATAGATCACACTGATACGTCTCCAACGTATCTATATTTTTTGATTGCTCCATGCTATATTATCTACTATTTTGGACATTATTGGGCTTTATTATCCACTTTTTTATTTTTTTGGGACTAACCTATTAACCGGAGGCCCAGCCCAGAATTGCTGTTTTTTGCCTGTTTTAGGGTTTTGAAGAAAAGGAATATCAAATGGAGTCCAAACGGAATGAAACCTTCGGGAACGTGATTTTCTCACTAAATACAACTCAGGAGACTTGGACCCTACATCAAGCCAACTAACAGGAGGCCACGAGATAGGGGGCGCGCCTACCCCCCACGCGCGCCCTGCACCCTCGTGGGCCCCCTGTTGCTCCACCGACGTACTTCTTCCTCCTATATATACCCACGTACCCTCAAACGATCAGATACGGAGCCAAAACCCCAATTCCACCACCATAACTTTCTGTGTCCACGAGATCCCATCTTGGGGCCTGTTCCGGAGCTCCGCCGGAGGGGGCATTGATCACGGAGGGCTTCTACATCAACACCATAGCCTCTCCGATGAAGTGTGAGTAGTTTACTTCAGACCTACGGGTCCATAGCTAGTATCTAGATGGCTTCTTCTCTATTTTTGGATCTCAATACAATGTTCTCCCCCTCTCTTGTGGAGATCTATTCGTTGTAATCTTCTTTTTGCAGTGTGTTTGTTAAGATCGATGAATTGTGGGTTTATGATCAAGTCTATCTATGAATAATATTTGAATCTTCTCTGAATTCTTTTATGTATGATTGGTTATCTTTGCAAGTCTCTTCGAATTATCAGTTTGGTTTGGCCTACTATATTGATCTTTCTTGCAATGGGAGAAGTGCTTAGCTTTGGGTTCAATCTTGCGGTGTCCTTTCTCGGTGACAGTAAGGGCACCAAGGCACGTATTGTATTGTTGCCATCGAGGATAACAAGATGGGGTTTTCTTCATATTGCATGAGTCTATCCCTCTATATCATGTCATCTTGCTTAAGGCGTTACTCTGTTTTTAACTTAATACACTAGATGCATGCTGGATAGCGGTCGATGAGTGGAGTAATAGTAGTAGATGCAGGCAGGAGTCGGTCTACTTGTCTCGGACGTGATGCCTATATACATGATCATACCTAGATATTCTCATAACTATGCTCAATTCTGTCAATTGCTCAACAGTAATTTGTTCACCCACCGTAGAATACTTATGCTCTCGAGAGAAGCCACTAGTGAAACCTATGGCTCCCGGGTCTATCTTTATCACATTAATCTCCTACTACTTAGTTATTTACTTTGCTATTTACGTTGCTTTTATTTTACTTTGCATCTTTATCATAAAAATACCAAAATATTATCTTATCATATCTATCAGATCTCACTCTCGTAAGTGGCCCTATAGGGATTGACAACCCCTATTTGCGTTGGTTGCGAGGATTTATTTGTTTTGTGCAGGCACGAGGGACTCGCGCGTAGTCTCCTACTGGATTGATACCTTGGTTCTCAAAAACAGAGGGAAATACTTACGCTACTTTGCTGCATCATCCCTTCCTCTTCGGGGAAAACCAACGCAGTGCTAAAAGAGGTAGCAAGAAGGATTTCTGGTGCCGTTGCTGGGGAGGTCTACGCAAAAGTCAAGATACCAAGTACCCATCACATACCCTTATCTCCCACGTAACATTATTTGCCATTTGCCTCTCGTTTTCCTCTCCCCCCAATTCACCCTTGCCGTTTTATTTGCCTTCTCTCTCTCTATCCCCTCTCTATTTGCCCCTTTTTGTCTGCCTGCTTTTTGTTTGCTTGTGTGTTAGTTTGCTTGTTTGTCGCGATGGCTTGAGATAATACTAAATTGTGTGACTTCACCAATACCAACAACAATGATTTTATTAGCACTCCGATTGCTCCTCTTACCGATGCTGAATCTTGTGAAATTAATACTACTTTGCTGAATCTTGTCATGAAAGATCCATTCTCCGGCCTTCCTAGTGAAGATGCTACTACCCATCTAAATAGCTTCGTTGATTTGTGTGACATGCAAAAGAAGAAAGATGTGGATAATGATATTGTTAAATTGAAGCTATTTTTTTCGCTTAGAGATCATGCTAAACCTTGGTTTTCGTCTTTGCCTAAAAATAGTATTGATTCATGGAAAAGTGCAAAGATGCTTTTATCTCTAAGTATTTTCCTCCCGCTAAAATCATCTCTCTTAGAAACGATATTATGAACTTTAAGCAACTTGATCATGAACATGTTGCACAAGCTTGGGAGAGAATGAAATTAATGATACGTAATTGCCCTACTCATGGTTTAAATTTGTGGATGATTATACAAAATTTTTATGCCGGATTGAATTTTGCTTCTAGAAATCTTTTGGATTCGGCCGCGGGAGGCACTTTTATGGAAATCACCTTAGGAGAAGCTACTAAACTCCTAGATAATATTATGGTTAATTATTCTCAATGGCATACTGAAAGATCTACTAATAAAAAGGTGCATGCGATAGAAGAAATTAATGTTTTGAGTGGAAAGATGGATGAACTTATGAAATTATTTGCTAATAAGAGTGTTTATTCTGATCCTAATGATATGCCCTTGTCTACTTTGATTGAGAATAATAATGAATCTATGGATGTGAATTTTGTTGGTAGGAACAATTTTGGTAACAACGTGTATAGAGGAAATTTCAATCCTAGGCCTTATCCTAGTAATCCCTCTAATAATTATGGTAATTCCTACAACAATTCCTATGGAAATTATAATAAGATGCCCTCTGATTTTGATTCTAGGGATAATTAGATTTATGCCCCTAGTTGTGTCTCACTTGTCTGTTTTACCCCTAATTCCCAAAAGTCACCGGTTCTGTCCAAATCACTTTCCTCCTCTTATGCTTTTGCCCTTTGATCGTTTGACCGTCAGTTTGAAAACTTCATAACTAATTCATACTAAATCAGAAAAATGCAAATAAGATACCAAAATGTTCAGAAAAACATCACCTATATGTCAGTGTCATTTGCATCCATGAAAAAAGTGTTCGAAAGTGCCCATCCGAGTTTTAGCTCTTATGCTACCACCATGAATAGTAAAATCTAAGAAAGTTCAAAAAAATTCAAAAATAATTTGGTGGCAAAGAATGACAAATGTTTTAACTGTCTGCCAAGTTTCAAGGAATAACATTCGTGGGTGCCGCGGCAAAAAAAACAATCAGCACTCCAAAATAGATTATTTTTTTGCCACGACTTTCAGGAATGTCGTTCCCTAATGAAACTTGGCAAGCACTTAGAACACTTGTCGTTCTTTGCCACCATATCTTTTGAATTTTTTTAGAGTTTACTATTCATGGTGGTATCAAAAGAGCTAAAACTCGGATGTGCACTTTCCAACACTTTTTTCATGAATGCAAATGACACTGACATATAAGTGGTGTTTTTCTGAACATTTTGGTATCTTATTTGCATTTTTTTTATTTTGTATTAATTAGTTATGAAGTTTTCAAATTGACGGTCAAACGGTCAAAGGGCAAAAGCATAAGAGGATCAAAGTGACTTGGACAGAACCGGTGACTTTTGGGAATTAGGGGTAAAACAGACGAGTGGGACACAACTAGGGGCATAAATCTAATTATCCCTTGATTCTAATATTAAATAATTTATTACTTCGCAAAAGAATTTTAATGTTATGATTGAAGAAAAATTGCTTAAGATTGATGATTTGGCTAGGAACGTTGATAGAATTGCTCTTGATGTTGATTCTTTGAAACTTAGATCTATTCCTCCTAAGCATGATATCAATGAGTCTCTTAAAGCCATGAGAGTTCCCATTGACGAGTGCAAAGAAAGAACCGCTAGGATGCGTGCTAAGAAAGATGCCTTTATAAAAGCGTGTTCTTCTAGTTCCTATGAAAATAATGATGAAGATCTAAAAGTTATTGATGTGTCCCCTATTAAATCTTTGTTTTGCAATATTAATCTTGATAATGATGGGACTGAATATGATCCACCTTTACCTAGAAGGCGTTCCAAGAATTCTGAATCTTTTGATCTTGATGCTAAATTTGATAAAAGTGGGAATGAAGAAATTAAAACTCTAGATGTTGCTAAACCCACTATTATGGATTTCAAGGAATTTAACTATGAAAATTGCTCTTTTATTGATTGTATTTCCTTGTTGCAATCCGTGCTAAATTCTCCTCACGCTTATAGTCAAAATAAAGCGTTTACTAAACATATCGTTGATGCCTTGATGCAATCTTATGAAGACAAACTTGAATTGGAAGTTTCCATCCCTAGAAAACTTTATGACTAGTGGGAACAAACTATTAAAATTAAAATTAAAGATCAGGAATGCTCTTCTTTATGTGATTTGGGTTCTAGTGTTTCCACGATTCCAAAGACTTTATGTGATTTGTTAGGTTTCCATGATTTTGATGATTGCTCTCTAAACTTGCACCTTGCGGATTCCACTATTAAGAAACATATGGGAAGAATTAATGATGTTATTATTGTTGCAAATAGGAATTATGTGCCCGTAGATTTTATTTTTCTTGACAGAGATTGCAATCCTTCGTGTCCTATTATTCTTGGTAGACCTTTCCTTAGAACGATTGGTGCAATTATTGATATGAAGGAAGGAAATATTAGATTCCAATTTCCGTTAAGGAAAGGAATGGAACACTTTCCTAGAAATAAAATTAAATTACCTTATGAATCTATTATGAGAGCCACTTATGGATTGCCTACCAAAGATGGCAATACCTAGATCTATTCTTGCTTGTTATGCCTAGCTAGGGGCGTTAAACGATAGCGCTTGTTGGGAGGCAACCCAATTTTATTTTTATTACTTGTTTTTTGCTCCTGTTTAGTAATAAATAATTTATTTAGAGTCTGTTTTGGTTGTGCTTTTTGTGTTTAATTAGTGTTTGTGCCAAGTAGAACCGTTGGAAAGACTTGGGGAAAGTCTTGTTGAACTTGCTGTAAAAAACAGAAACTTTAGCGCTCACAAGAAATGCTTTAATTTTTATTTGGAGAGTACTATTTAGTTAATTCTTTTTTAAGATGATTAATAGATAAATTCCTCACGTCCAGAAATTTATTTTAGAATTTTTGGGGTTCCATATCTTGCGCTAGCTACAGATTACTACAGAGTGTTCTGTTTTTGACAGATTCTGTTTTTCGTGTGTTGTTTGCTTATTTTGATGAACCTATGGCTAGTAAAATAGTTCATGAACCATAGAGAAGTTGGAATACAATAGGTATAACACCATATTAAATAAAAAATGAGTTCATTACAGTACCTTGAAGTGGTCTTTTGTTTTCTTTTGCTAACGGAGCTCATGAGATTTTCTACTTTAAGTTTTGTGTTGTGAAGTTTTCAAGTTTTGGGTAAAGATTTGATGGATTATGGAACAAGAAGTGGCAAGAGCCTAAGCTTGGGGATGCCCATGGCACCCCCAGGATAATCTAAGGACACCTAAAAGCCAAATCTTGGGGATGCCCCGGAAGGCATCCCCTCTTTTGTCTACTTCTATCGGTAACCTTACTTGGAGCTATATTTTTATTTACCACATGATATGTGTTTTACTTGGAGCGTCTTGTATGATTTGAGTCTTTGCTTATTATTTTACCACAATCATCCTTTCTGTACACACCTTTTGAGAGAGCCATACATGAATTGGAATTTGTTAGAATACTCTATGTGCTTCGCTTATATCTTTTGAGATATATAATTTTGCTCTAGTGCTTCACTTATATCTTTTAGAGCATGGTGGTGGATTTGTTTTATAGAAACTATTGATCTCTCATGCTTCACTTAGATTATTTTGAGAGTCTTAATAGCATGGTAATTTGCTTAAAATCCTAATATGCTTGGTATGCAAGATTAATAATAAAACTTTCTTATGAGTGTGTTGAATACTAAGAGAAGTTTGATGCTTGATGATTGTTTTGAGACATGAAGGTAATAATATCAAAGTCGTGCTAGTTGAGTAGTTGTGAAATTGAGAAATACTTGTGTTGAGGTTTGCAAGTCCTGTAGCATGCACGTATGGTAAATGTTATGCAACAAATTTGAAACATGAGGTGTTATTTGATTGTCTTCCTTATGAGTGGCGGTCGTGGAGGAGCGATGGTCTTTTCCTACCAAGCTATCCCCCTAGGAGCATGCGCGTAGTACCGAGGTTTTTGATGACTTGTAGATTTTTGCAATAAGTATGTGAGTTCTTTATGACTAATGTTGAGTCCATGGATTATACGCACTCTCACCCTTCCATCCTTGCTAGCCTCTTCGGTACCGTGCATTTCCCTTTCTCACATTGAGAGTTGGCGCAAACTTCGCCGGTGCATCCAAACCCCGTGATATGATACGCTCTTTCACACATAAACCTCCTTATATCTTCCTCAAAACAGCCACCATACCTACCTATTATGGCATTTTCATAGCCATTCCAAGATATATTGCCATGCAACTTTCCATCATTCCATTCATCATGACACATTCATCATTGTCATATTGCTTAGCATGATCATGTAATTGACATAATATTTGTGGCAAAGCCACCGTTCATAATTCTTTCATACATGTCACTCTTGGTCCATTGCATATCCCGGTACACCGCCGGAGGCATTCATATAGAGTCATCTTTGTTCTACTATCGAGTTGAAATCATTGAGTTTGTAAATAAATAGAAGTGTGATGATCATCATTTTCTAGAGCATTGTCCCAAGTGAGGAATAAAAAAAGTCCATAAAAAAGAAAGGCCATAAAAAAGAAAGGCCATATAAAAAAAGAGAAATGCCATAAAAAAAGAGAAAAGGCCCAAAAATGAGAGAAAAAGAGAGAAGGGAAAATGTTACTATCCTTTGCCACGCTTGTGCTTCAAAGTAGCACCATGATCTTCATAGTAGAGAGTCTCTTATGTTATCACTTTCATATACTAGTGGGAATTTTTCATTACAGAACTTGGCTTGTATATTCCAACAATGGGCCTCCTCAAGTGCCCTAGGTCTTCGTGAGCAAGCAAGTTGGATGCACACCCACTAGTTTCTTCTGTTGAGCTTTCATACATTTATAGCTCTAATGCATCCGTTGCATGTCAATCCCTACTCCTTGCATTAACATCAATCGGTGGGCATCTCCATAGCCCATTGATTAGCCTCATTGATGTGAGACTTTCTCCTTTTTTGTCTTCTCCACATAACCCCCCTCATTATATTCTATTCCACCTATAGTGCTATGTCCATGGCTCGCGCTCATATATTGCGTGAAAGTTTATAGGTTTGAGATTACTAAAGTATGAAACAATTGCTTGGCTTGTCATCGGGGTTGTGCATGATGATAGCATTCTTGTGTGAAGAAAATGAAACATGACTAAACCATATGATTTTGTAGGGATGAACTTTGTTTGGCCATGTTATTTTGAGAAGACATAATTTCTTAGTTAGTATGCTTGAAGTATTATCATTTTTATGTCAATATGAACTTTTGTCTTGAATCTTTCTGATCTGAACATTCATACCACAATTAAGAAGAATTACATTAAAATTATGCCAAGTAGCACTCCGCATCAAAAATTCTGTTTTTATCATTTACCTACTCGAGGACGAGCAGGAATTAAGCTTGGGGATGCTTGATACGTCTCCAACGTATCTATAATTTTTGATTGCTCCATGCTATATTATCTACTGTTTGGACATTATTGGGCTTTATTATCCACTTTTTTATTATTTTTGGGACTAACCTATTAACCGGAGGCCTAGCCCAGAATTGTTGTTTTTTGCCTGTTTTACGGTTTCGAAGAAAAGGAATATCAAACGGAGTCCAAACGGAATGAAACTTTCGGGAACGTGATTTTCTCACCGAATACAACTCAAGAGACTTGGACCCTACGTCAAGCCAACTAACAGGAGACCACGAGGTAGGGGGCGCACATGCCCCCCAGGCGTGCCCTCCACCCTCGTGGGCCACCTGTTGCTCCACCGACGTACTTCTTCCTCCTATATATACCCACGTACCCTCAAACGATCAGATATGGAGCCAAAACCCTAATCCCACCACCATAACTTTCTGTATCCACGAGATCCCATCTTGGGGCCTGTTCCGGAGCTCCGCCGGTGTAACGCCCCGAGACCGATGTGCCAGGTGTCTTCCAGTTATTCGCTATTGCTGCCTTGTCATTTGCTTGCGTGTCATGCATTTCTTACCATGTCATCATGTGCATCGCATTTGCATACGTGTTCGTCTCATGCCTCCGAGCATTTTCCCCGTTGTCCATTTTGCAATCCGACGCTCCTATGTCCTCCAGTGTCTCTTTTTACCTCTTTTTCGTGTGCGGGTATTAAACGTTTTCGGATTTGACCGAGACTTGCCAAGCGGCCTTGGTTTACTACCGGTAGACCGCCTGTCAAGTTTCATGCCATTTGGACTTCGTTTGATACTCCAACGGTTAACCGAGGAACCGTAAAGGCCTCATGTGTGTTGCAGCCCAACACCCCTCCAAAGTGTCCCAAAACCCACCTAAACCTCCTCCATCCTCTCGGTTGTTCGATCACGATCGCCTGGCCGAAAACCGCACCTCATTTGGACTCTCCTAGCTCCCTCTACCTATTTATATGTGATCCCCTTCGAATTCTCGCGGACGAAACCCTAGATCCATTTTTCCTCGCGCCGCCAGACATTTCTTCCTCCGCCACCGGACATGTCCGCCCTCCACCTCGCTCCGGCCAATCCCGTCGCGCCATGTCATCACCGCCGCCTCCCGCACCCAATCAGGCGCCGCCACCTGTCAGCGTCGCCTCCCACCACCGCGCCGCGGCCCGCCGAGCCCGTCCGAGGCCCTCCCGGCCCGG
>NC_041382.1:562268901-562347138 GCF_002162155.2 Triticum dicoccoides | reverse complement strand
CGCCGCCGGGCGCCCCATGCCACAGCCAGCCCTGCCGCGCTCGCCGCGCCCCGCAGAGTCACCACCGTCGCCGCCGCCGCCCCTCGCCGGGATCGTCGTCGGGCGCCGCCGCCCTGCCTCCCGGTCCCGATCGGGATCGAGGGAGACGCCGCAGCGCTCCGCTTGCCCGTGTGGGCCTCCCCCCGCGCTGGCCCGCGAGGCTCAGCCCGCTTCTCCTTTCCCTCCGGCCCGCGGCCCAGCCCAGTTCCTCCACCGGTCTGCCTCACCTCCTCTTCACATGGGCCGAGCCCATTGGTGAGCAGCCCCTCTAAAACCCGCGCGTGCGCATTTTAACTATTTGACGCTCACTGTGAAATCTGCTATGTCATGAGCTCTGCATAATTTCTAGCACTGTTCATTGCATCATAACTCTGCATCTGTGGCTCCGTTTTGGGCGTGTAGCATATCAAATTGTTCGTCTCGGCGAGTACTTCATTTTATTCCATTGCACCATGTTCATTTGAGTTCATCTTGACGCCCTAAATGCTATTGCAAGAGTGCTAGTTTATGTTAGTTTCAGATTCATATCGGTAATTGGACTTTTGTCATTTTTGCCATGATTGATGTGTGCCTCCTATGAACTTGAGCCCTACATGTGTTTTGAAGTATGCCATGTCATCTTTACAGGGGTGTATGCCATGTATTTTTTTCATATTTGTGGTGGCTAGCACAAGCATGCAAAGTAGCTCTCGTAATGGTGCTGATTTCAGGGACTTAGAGTTCTTCGAAGTCATTTCCCTGATTATATTTTTATGCCATGTATTCATGTTGCTACAGAGTGATCCATGCCTCTTTTGAGCATGTTCAGTAAGGATGTTTTGTAGATATTGTTTGATCTTTCCATCCATGTCTTTTTTTGCATTTATGGAGCACCCTAGCTTGACTCAATCTTGCTCTACTTTTGCTATAAAATGTTCCTGGCAGAATGTTTAGATTTTAAGCATTTTTGCCGAGGTTGTTGTAGTTGATCCATGCATTCTATGTTTTTGTTCTTGCCATGTTTAGCTTCTATGCCATGTCTACTTGCTGGGTGTATGCTTAGTTTGTCATGCCATGCCTTGGGGTGAGTGCATCGAGCTCGTAAACATGCCTACTTAATATCTGTTTTGCTATGTTCCAGTTTTCTACTAAGTCTGAATCTATTAACGATAATTGTTATGTTCACATGGTTGCCATTGTATTTTCTGTTCCCTTTTGGCTTATGGTCAGTAAGGGACTTTTGTTGTATGCTTTGAGTAGCTTCATTCCATGCCTTGCTTTTCCATGATGTGTTCCTGTAGCATGTTGTTATCTTGCTCTAAACATTGCTTCCTGATGTTAAATCCTGCCATGTTGTTATTTTCACTAAGTCTGTAACCTGTTATCTTTTGCACTTTTGTCGTGCTTGTTTGAACCTGCTATTGAGTGAATTAGCCATAGCTCAATGTTCATCTTTTGTCAAGCATCTTCAGTGGATCCCTGCCATGTGTTTTGTTGTTATGTTATATTGCAGTAGCTTGTTGTTCTTGATGCATTTAGATGGTCTCGTGATGTTAATCGCAGCTTTGTGCCATTATTGTTTTGCTTATCATTTGCAAACCGTGCATCCGATTCCGGTGATCTTTATATCGATTTCGACCGAAATCAACTCCTCTTTCCAGTGGCACTCTTGGTTTTCCAAGTTGAGGCCAGGTTCCATATTTCCTTTCCGAAACATGCATATGCATCGCATATCACATCCCGCATATCATGCCATGTTTTGCATCATGTTGCTTGTGCATTGCACGTGGTTGATTGTGTCTCCCTTTGCTTGTGTTCTTGCTTTGGGTAGAGCCAGGAGACGAGTACGTGATCGAGGAATCCGTTGAGTATGCCTACGAGGTTCAAGCTTTCGTCTTCTCGGAGATCTTTGCAGACAAGATGACCATACCCTCGAAATAACTTCTATCTTTCCTTGCTAGATGCTCGCTCTATTGCTATGCCTATGCTATGATACCTACCACTTCCTTATCATGCCTCCCATATTGCCATGAGCCTCTAACCCACCTTGTCCTAGCAAACCGTTGTTTGGCTATGTTACCGCTTTGCTCAGCCCTATTATAGTGTTGCTAGTTGCAGGTGAAGATTGGAGTTTGTTCCATGTTGGAACATGGATATTTTGTTGGGATATCACAATATCTCTTATTTAATTAATGCATCTATATACTTGGTAAAGGGTGGAAGGCTTTTCCTTATGCCTGGTGTTTTGTTCCACTCTTGCCGCCCTAGTTTCCGTCATACCGGTGTTATATTCCTTGATTTTGCGTTCCTTACACGCCTGGGTTATAATGGGAACCCCTTGACAGTTCGCCTTGAATAAAACTCCTCCAGCAAGGCCCAACATTGGTTTTACCATTTGCCACCTAGCCTCTTTTTCCCTTGGGTTGGCCAACCCAAGGGTCATCTTTATTTAAACCCCCGGGCCAGTGCTCCTTTGAGTGTTGGTCCAACCTGTCAGCTGCCGGTGGCCACCAGGGGCAACTCTGGGCTGGCCTACCGAAACCTTGAACAATCCGGTGTGCCCTGAGAACGAGATATGTGCAGCTCCTATCGGGATTTGTCGGCACATTCGGGTGGCTTTGCTGGTCTTGTTTTACCATTGTCGAAATGTCTTGTAACCGGGATTCCGAGCCTGATCGGGTCTTCCTGGGAGAAGGATTATCCTTTGTTGACCGTGAGAGCTTGTGATGGGCTAAGTTGGGACAGCTTAACTTAATTAAAATGCATCAACCGCGTGTGTAGCCGTGATGGTCTCTATTCGGCGGTGTCCGGGAAGTGAACACGGTGTTGGAGTTATGCTTGAACGTAAGTAGTCTAGGATCACTTCTTGATCATAGATTTCTCGAATGTTCTTTGCCTTCTCTTCTCGCTCTCATTCGCGTAAGTTAGCCACCATATAAGCTAGTGCTTGCTGCAGCTCCACCTCACATACCTTTTACCTACCCATAAACTTAAATAGTCTTGATCACGAGGGTGTGAGATTGTTGAGTCCCCGTGACTCACAGATTACTTCCAAACCCAGATTGCATGTGCCGATGATACCATGCAGGTGACGCAAGCGAGCTCAAGGAGGAGCCTGATGAAGTTCGTGTCCGTTGAGTTGTTTCGTTTCTAGTTGATCAGTAGTGGAGCCCAGTTGGGGCGATCGGGGATCTGTAGCATTAGGGGTAGTCTTCTTTTATTTTGGTTCCGTAGTCGGACCTTGATTGTATCTGGTTGATGTAATGTTATATTCATGTATTGTGTGAAGTGGCGATTGTAAGCCAACTATGTACCTCTTTCCTTATTCAGTACATGGGATGTGTAATGATTACCCCTCTTGCGACATTGCTTACAATGCGGTTATGCCTCTAAGTCGTGCTTCGGCACGTGGGAGATATAGCCGCATCGTGGGCGTTACAGCTGGAGGGGGCATCGATCATGGAGGGCTTCTACATCAACACCATAGCCTCTCCGATGAAGTGTGAGTAGTTTACTTCAGACCTACGGGTCCATAGCTAGTAGCTAGATGGCTTCTTCTCTCTTTTTGGATCTCAATACAATGTTCTCCCCCTCTCTTGTGGAGATCTATTCGATGTAATCTTCTTTTTGCGGTGTGTTTGTTGAGATCGATGAATTGTGGGTTTATGATCAAGTCTATCTATGAATAATATTTGAATCTTCTCTGAATTCTTTTATGTATGATTGGTTATCTTTGCAAGTCTCTTCGAATTATCAGTTTGGTTTGGCCTACTAGATTGATCTTTCTTGCAATGGGAGAAGTGCTTAGCTTTGGGTTCAATCTTGCGGTGTCCTTTCCCGGTGACAGTAAGGGCAGCAAGACACGTATTGTATTGTTGCCATCGAGGATAACAAGACGGGGTTTTCTTCATATTGCATGAGTCTATCCCTCTACATCATGTCATCTTGCTTAAGGTGTTACTCTGTTTTTAACTTAATACTCTAGAAGCATGCTGGATAGCGGTCGATGAGTGGAGTAATATTAGTAGATGCAGGCAGGAGTCGGTCTACTTGTCTCGGACGTGATGCCTATATACATGATCATACCTAGATATTCTCATAACTATGCTCAATTCTGTCAATGGCTCAACAGTAATTTGTTCACCCACCGTAGAATACTTATGCTCTCGAGAGAAGCCACTAGTGAAACCTATGGCCCCGGGTCTATCTTTATCATATCAATCTCCTACTACTTAGTTATTTACTTTGCTATTTACTTTGCTTTTATTTTACTTTGCATCTTTATCATAAAAATACCAAAAATATTATCTTATCATATCTATCAGATCTCACTCTCGTAAGTGGCCCTATAGGGATTGACAACCCCTATTTGCGTTGGTTGCGAGGATTTATTTGTTTTGTGCAGGTACGAGGGACACGCGCGTAGCCTCCTACTGGATTGATACCTTGGTTCTCAAAAACTGAGGGAAATACTTACGCTACTTTGCTGCATCATCCCTTCCTCTTCGAGGAAAACCAACACAGTGCTAAAAGATGTAGCACACACCATATCTAATAAAGTGCGGTTACGACGTTCGGACACACCATTACGCTGTGGTGTTCCAGGTGGCGTGAGTTGTGAAACTATTCCGCATTATTTCAAATGAAGACCAAACTCATAAGTCAAATATTCACCTCCACGATCAGATTGTAGAAACTTTTTTTTCTTGTTACGATGATTTTCCTCTTCACTCCAAGATTCTTTGAACTTTTCAAATATTTCAGACTTATGTTTCATCAAGTAGATATACCCATATCTTCTCAGATCATCTGTGAATGTCAGAAAATAATGATACCCGCTGCGAGCCTCAACACTCATTGGACCGCATACATCAGTATGTATTATTTCCAATAAGTGAGTTGCTCGCTCCATTGTTCCGGAGAATGGAGTCTTAGTCATCTTGCCCATGAGGCATGGTTCGCAAGCATCAAGTGATTCATAATCAAGTGATTCCAAAAGTCCATCAGCATGGAGTTTCTTCATGCGCTTTACACCAATATGACCTAAATGGCGGTGCCAAAAATAAGTTGCACTATCATTATTGAACTTGTATCTTTTGGCTTCAATATTATGAATATGTGTATCACTACTATCGAGATTCAACAAAAATAGACCACTCATCAAGGGTACATGACCATAAAAGATATTACTCATATAAATAGAACAACCATTATTCTCTGATTTAAATGAATAACCGTATCGCATTAAACAAGATTCAGATATAATTCTCATGCTTAACGCTGGCACCAAATAACAATTATTTAGGTCTAAAACTAATCATGAAGGTAGATGTAGAGGTAGCGTGCCGACGGCGATCACATCGACTTTGGAACCATTTCCCACGAGCATCGTCACCTCGTCCTTAGCCAATCTTCGTTAATCCGTAGCCCCTGTTTCGAGTTGCAAATGTGAGCAATAGAACCAGTATCAAATACCCAGGTGCTACTATGAGCATTAGTAAGGTACACATCAATAACATGTATGTCAAATATACATTTCACTTTGCCATCCTTCTTATCCGCCAAATACTTGAGGCAGTTCCGCTTCTAGTGACCAGTCCCTTTGCAGTAGAAGCACTCAGTCTCAAGCTTAGGTCCACACTTGGGTTTCTTCACTTGAGCAGCAACTTGCTTGTCGTTCTTCTTGAAGTTCCCCTTCTTCCCTTTGCCCTTTTTCTTGAAACTGGTGGTCTTATTAACCATCAACACTTGATGCTCCTTCTTGTTTTCTACCTCCGCAGCCTTTAGCATTGCGAAGAGCTCGGGAATCGTCTTATCCATCCCTTGCATATTATATTTCATCACGAAGCTTTTGTAGCTTGGTGCCAGTGATTGCATAACTCTCTCAATGACACTATCATCAGGAAGATTAACTCCCAGTTGAGTCAAGTGGTTGTGGTACCCAGACATTATGAGTATATGTTCACTGATAGAACTATTCTCCTCCATCTTGCAGCTATAGAACTTATTGGAGACTTGATATCTCTCAATTCGGGCGTTTGCTTGAAATATTAACTTCAACTCCTTGAACATCTCATATGCTCCATCACGTTCAAAACGTCGTTGAAGTCCCAATTCTAAGCCGTATAGCATGGCACACTGAACTATCGAGTAGTCATCAGCTTTGCTCTGCCAGACGTTCATAACATCTGGCGTTGCTCCTGCAGCGGGTTTGGCACCTAGCGATGCTTCCAGGACGTAATCCTTTTGTGCAGCAATGAGGATAATCCACAATTTACTGACCCAGTCCGTGTAGTTGCTACCATCATATTTCAACTTAGCTTTCTCTAGGAACGCATTAAAATTCAAGGGAACGGTAGCATGGGCCATTGATCTACAACAACACAGACATGCAAATACTATCAGGTACTAAGTTCATGATAGATTAAAGTTCAATTAATCATAGTACTTAAGAACTCCCACTTAGATAGACATCCCTCTAGTCATCTAAATGATCACGTGATCCATATCAACTAAACCATGTCCGATCATGACGTGAGATGGAGTAGTTTTCAATGGTGAACATCACTATGTTGACCATATCTACTATATGATTCACGTTCGACCTTTCGGTCTCAGTGTTCCGAGGCCATATCTGCATATGCTAGGCTCGTCATATTTAACCCCGAGTATTCTGCATGTGCAAAACTAGCTTGCGCCCATTGTATGTGAACATAGAGCTTATCACACCCGATCATCATGTGGTGTCTCGGCACGATGAACTGTAGCAATGGTGCATACTCAGGGAGAACACTTATACCTTGAAATTTAGTGAGGGGTCGTCTTATAATGCTACCGCCGTACTAAGCAAAATAAGATGCATAAAGGATAAACATCACATGCAGTCATAATGAGTGATATGATATGGCCATCATCGTCATGTGACTTGGATATCCATCTCCAAAGCACCGTCATGATCACCATCATCACCGACTTGACACCTTGATCTCCATCGTAGCATCGTTGTCGTCTCGCCAACTATTGTTTTGACGACTATCACTACTGTGTAGTGATAAAGTAAAGCAATTACACGGCGATTGCATTTCATTCAATAAAGCGATAACCATAAGGCTCCTGCCAGTTGCCGATTACTTTTACAAAACATGATCATCTCATACAACCATTTATATCTCATCACGTCTTGACCATATCACATCACAACCTGCCCTGCAAAAACAAGTTATATGTCCTCTACTTTGTTGTTGCAAGTTTTACGTGGCTGCTACGGGCTTCTAGCAAGAACCGTTCTTACCTACGCGTTAAAACCACAACGATTTTTCGTCAAGTGTGTTGTTTTAACCTTCAACAAGGACCGGGCGTAGTCAAACTCAGTTCAACTAAATTTGGAGAAACAGACACCCGCCAGCCACCTGTGTGCAAAGCACGTCGGTAGAACCAGTCTCATGAACGCGGTCATGAAATGTCGGTCCGGGCCGCTTCATCCAACAATACTGCCGAATCAAAGTAAGACGTTGCTGGTAAGCAGTATGACTATTATCACCCACAACTCATTGTGTTCTACTTGTGTATATAACATCTACGCATAGACCTGGCTCGGATGCCACTGTTGGGGAACGCAATATTTCAAAAAAATCCTATGATCAAGAAAGATCTATCTAGGTGATGCATAGCAACGAGAGGGGAGAGTGTGTCCACATACCCTCGTAGACCGAAAGCGGAAGCGTTTAATAATGCGATTGATGTACTCGAACGTCTTCACGATTCAACCGATCCAAGCACTGAACGTACGGCACCTCCGTGTTCAGCACACGCTCAGCTCATTGACGTCCCTCGAGCTCTTGATCCATGTGAGGACGAGGGAGAGTTTCGTCAGCACGACGGTGTGTTGACAGTGATGATGAAGTTACCGGCGTAGGGCTTCGCCTAAGCACTACAACGATATGACCGAGTTGTGTAACTGTGGAGGGGGGCACCACACACGGCTAAGAGAAGAATTGGTGTGCCTTTCGGGTGCCCCCTTCCCACGTATATAAAGGGGGGTAGGAGAGGAGGCCGGCCCAAGGGGGCGCGCCAAGGGGGGGAGTCCTACTTGGACTCCCGGTCCAAGTAGGATTCGGCCCCCTCCTTTCCTTTCCGGAGAAAGGGGAAGGGGAAAGAGGTGGAGGCAAAGAATGAAAGCCCCCCCAACCCCAGTCCAATTCAGTTTGGGCTTGGGGGGCGCGCGCCTCCACCTGGCCACTGCCTCCTCTCTCCACAAAGGCCCATTAACCCCTAGGGGGTTTCGGTAACCCCCCGGTACTCCGGAAAATGTCCGAACCTTTCTGAAACCATTCGGTGTCCAAACATAACCTTCCAATATATCAATATTTACGTCTCAACAATTTCGAGACTCCTCGTCATGTCCGTGATCTCATCCGGGACTCTGAACAAACTTCAGTTCATCAAATCACATAACTCATAATACAAATCGTCATCGAACGTTAAGCGTGCGGACCCTACGGGTTCGAGAACAATGTAGACATGACCAAGAAACATCTCTGGTCAATAACCAATATCGGAACCTGGATGCTCATATTGGTTCCTACATATTCTAGAAGATCTTTATCGGTCAAACCGCATAACAACATACGTTATTCCCTTTGTCATCGGTATGTTACTTGCCCGAGATTCGATCGTCGGTATCCTCATACCTAGTTCAATCTCGTTACCGGCAAGTCTCTTTACTCATTTCGTAATACATCATTCCATCACTAACTCATTAGTCACATTGCTTGCAAGGCTCATAGTGATGTGCATTACCGAGAGGGGCCAGGGATACCTCTCTGATACACTGAGTGACTCCTAATCTCGATCTATGCCAACTCAACAAACACCATCGGAGACGCCTGTAGATCATCTTTATAATTACCCAGTTACGTTGTGATGTTTGATAGCACAGAAGGTGTTCCTTCGGTATTCGGGAGTTGCATAATCTCATAGTCAGAGGAACATGTATAAGTCATGAAGAAAGCAATAGCAATAAAACTAAACGATCATTATGCTAAGCTAACGGATGGGTCTTGTCCATCACATCATTTTCTAATGATGTGATCCCGTTCATCAAATGACAACACATGTCTATGGTTAGGAAACTTAACCATCTTTGATTAACGAGCTAGTCAAGTAGAGGCATACTAGGGACACTCTGTTTGTCTATGTATTCACACATGTACCAAGTTTCCGGTTAATACAATTCTAGCATGAATAATAAACATTTACCATGATATAAGGAAATATAAATAACAACTTTATTATTGCCTCTAGAGCATATTTCCTTCAGCTGGGAGTCCTCAACGTAGGACGGCGGGAACTGGCTCTCAGACAGCATGTGGGCTTGACTAAACTCTTGTGTGGTCATGTCCTACAAACATAAGTGTCATCAACACCACAGGACACTACACATGGATGGCATGAACTAGCATTACAACATGGACAGATCGAACTAGCAGTACATCTTGGACAGGTCGAACTAGCATTACATCATGGATAGATCAAACTAGTAGTATCACATGCACAAGCATACCACAACTAAAGCATACCACAGCATAACAGAGCACTAATCATGGATAACAGCGCACTAATCATGGACACATGGATGATCTTGTTCAACACTTGCACACTAGCATACCACCGATTCATCCATGACCACTAACTACCAACACTTTCCCACATGGAAACCACCCCTAGCATGCTCCAACTCCATCACAACTAGCTACCACAACATCACAGTCAAAAAGACGGACAACCTGACCTTAGCACATAGATAGATCTAGCTAGAACTAGAAGAGAGGAGATGGTGATTGAACTTACAGAGGCCATCGGAACGGCCGCGGAGGAGGTGCCTGGCACGTCGGAGAGGAGTCGACCCACTATCGCAGTCAACCGATAGACGGAGTAGATGCGCCACTTACCTTGTCGTCAAAGTGGATCCGCACCGGATGGAAAGCTCGAGAGGGGGAAAATGGTGGCGGAAGTTTTGTCGTGGTGGTGACCCTCGATATATATGGCGACCGGATCGACGGGCGGTGACTCGAAATCGTCCCGTCGCTTTTTCGGAGATGCGCCATCGCTCCCACCATCTCCCTCCACTGTGTGGCGTGGCACGGTGTTCCCCTCCCCTGCATCACTCAAGCTTGGCTCACTGGAAACAACCGATTCGGCCGTTCCTAGCGGGCCAGGCTAAGGGGTGCTTTAAGGTTCGAGCTATACATGCTAAACAGTAAACACAAGCATTCAAACAGCCCATTTTCATCCCGAGCGGCCCTGGCTGGGCCTAATGCAGGCTAACAACGCGTCCCAAGTATGGGCCTGCAAACGACCGTACACGTAGCCAGATGTGTCTGCGGGCACTGACCGAGCACTCCTCATTTGTCTACTCCTACAACTGTGTCCCTCATATCCGAACATCAAATCCATGCAACGGTATGTAGATGAACATGATGAACACACTTAGTAGCAACAATTGGACTAAATTCATCCGATACAAAAGGATCATAATTCATCGCCGAACAAAAGGATCAAAGTTCAACACCGGACAGTGGAAATTCATACTAAAAACTACTATATATACACATAGATAAAGCGGAGAAGGGCGAAGGAAATACCATTTCCCCGCTGGCCCCTTCCTCTTGAGGTCGCCGGCGCAGTTGTGCCCCTCCGTGTAGGTGCTGGCATGCGGCGGTGCATCGTCGCATGAGCTAGAGCCGTCTATGACGCCCGAGTCATCGTCGGAGCAGACTTGGCCCATTAGCCTCCGGACCAAGTGGCCATGCTCATTAGCATGCCAAGCCGCCTTTGCCTTGGCTGCCACCTCCTTAGATGCATCGTGCTCCGACAGCTCCATAATGAGCCGAATCGCCTTGGCATTCTTGCAGCGGAGCCCCCGCGCATCCGTCTCTGTCATTGTCAGGGAGTGGTGGAGGACCGCCGTGAGGAGCGCATCCTCAGGATCCACCGACACGCGTGCGTGTCTGGCCTCGGATTCGGGCGTCCTCGTCTGCGCTGGTGAAGATCCAACGATGCCCGGGTAACACATCTGGAGCAGATTGAGCTTGCAGTGATTAACCATTGCCAGCTTGACTCACAAAGAGAGAATGGATTCAAAAGAGTGGGCAACAATGCTCCCAACCACGAGGAACAAATCTCTCAATCGCAAGTTGTTCCTTGTGTCGTAATGGCCGTCGTTACCATAGGAAGCATGTGTTCGTTCGTCCGTGCTCCAGTGCACACAAAGTGTTTAATGAAATGCGTATACAAACATGTCTGGATAAATAGGGAAATTTGATGACTAAGATTGGATGGTCGGCTCCCGTATCGTTTCCACAGACGCAGTCCGCAGACGGATACCGTATCCACTTTAGGGAATGACGTTGAAGATACACTAAGAATACTTTGCGGGAATATTAGTACCACATAAGAGATGTAGAGCCAAATATATCTACTAACAGGAGGAGGCAAGCACTTTTTTGAGCAAAAGAGGGTTTCCCCTCCGACTTCCATTAGAGAAACCAAGACGAAGCCGAGAAGTAGTCTAGTAGTTCGATACAAGTTCAGGGGCAGATAAGAAACATAAAGTAAAGCAGGGGGGCTTATCTAGCCTAGCACCCTTGTGACAACAATCTTAAGCTTCATTACAACTTCAAAGCAAAAGGGAAGAGGCAAAGGACACAAAGTAACAGTAGACAAGCCCAAAAGGTCGCCGCTTCATGAAGCCTTTTCACATCTGCAGCCTTGGAACTCCGAAGCGCCATCCCTACGAAGCTTTGAAGATCTCACTTGCCACCTGTTCGATGAGCCTTGCCCCCAGCATCAGCATTCTTTCCCGTGGATCCTTTTTCTGCAAAATAGCCCAGTCAATGATCCAACTGCACATTCTTTTGACGATCCCAATTGGGTTGTTTATATTTTTCCTACCAATCACAATATCATTTCTACAATTCCAGATCGCCCAAAGGAGGGCAGAGGTGCCAGTTAGGACCATTTTCTTGTCCTCTTTGTTAAATTTGTTTAACCACCTTCCAAAACAGTCATCTGTGTCTTTTGGAATGTTTTTAAGATCAAATGCACATCCTACCAGACTCCAAACAAGTCTAGCAACCGAGCAAGAGAAAAAAAAGGTGATAAATGTTCTCTTCTTTCCCACAGAACACACAGTGCTTGTTTCCTTTCCATCCCCTTTTTAACAAGTTATCTCTGGTCAGGATACTTTTTTTATTCAAGAGCCAGAGGAAAATTTTGATTTTTGCAGGCACCATAACCTTCCACAGAAATTTGTGTGGCAAGCCAAGATCAGTTTTAACAAGATGTAAATATAAGGATTCCACAAAAAGATTTTGTTAGCATTCAACATCCACAATGGTTTATCCCTCCCTCCATGCATTATGATTTCCTCACATCTTCTCTTTAAACTATCCCAGAGATTATCATATCCCCCACAGATTGTTCTTCTAAAAGACATAGCTCCCCATCCCTTATCTATCACCCCGGCCCCCTGACAGTAATCTCTCTGTCATTACTAATTGAGTATAGTGAGGGATAAGCTTCTTTTAGGGGTTTATCATCTACCCACCAGTCTTCTCAGAATCTAGTGTTCCTCCCATCCCCTAGTCTCTTCTTGATGTGGGGGAAGACTAGACCCTTAATTTTTAATAGGCAAGTCCAGAACTGAGAATCTCCCTGTCTTTTTTTGACTCTTGAAAGACATTTGTCCTAGAGATATTTGTATTTAATAATATCTTGTGAGAGCCCTTCCTCAGCCTCCAGCTTCCAAATCCATTTAGCAAGCAAGGCAATATTAAAATTTTCAAGATTAATCAACCCAATCCCACCCTTTTGTTTTGGCAAACAATAAGTTTTCCAGTTAACTAAGTGATATTTCTTTTTACCTTCTTTAGCTTGCCATACTAATCTAGCTCTGAAGAAGTCAACTTTTTTCCTAACTCCAACAGGGAGCAGGTAAAATGACATCATATATATGGGAATGTTGGTAAGACAGGACTGCACCAGTGTAACTCTACCAGCTATATTGAGCAATCTGCCCTGCCAGCAAGCACACCTCTTTTCAATTTTTTCAGTCACATTTCTCCACATTTTATTACTTATCCTTTTATTATGAACTGGTAGACCTAAATATTTTAGTGGCATTTCCCCCAAAGCACAAGTGAAGATCTCTTGATAAAGATTTCTCTTGTTTTTAGCTTCTCCAAAGAGATAGATGTCCCTTTTGTGGAAATTAATTGTCAATCCTGACATTTGTTCAAAGGCAGTCAGAATGAATTTCAAGTTTTTTGTTGATTCCTCATCATCTTGTATTAGGAATATAGTATCATCAGCATATTGCAACATATTAACCCCATTCTCATGAATGTCAGTAAGCACCCCTTTTATGTATCCTTTAGTTCTAGCCCTATCCAAAATTATTGCCAGGGCATCTACAGCTAAATCAAATAGTAAAGGGGGTAAAGAATCCCCTGTCTATGTCCCTTGAAAGTTTTGAAGAATTTACCAATGTTATCGTTGACTTTCACCCCTACTTGCTGATGTCTACTACACAACTTTATTCTTGTAGACACATGTTGGGCCTTCAAGCGCGGAGGTTTGTAGGACAGTAGCAATTTTCCCTCAAGTGGATGACCTAAGGTTTATCAATCCATGAGAGGTGTAGGATTAAGGTGGTCTCTCTCAAACGACCCTGCAACCAAATACAAGAAATCTCTTGTGTCCCCAACACACCCAATCCAATGGCAAATGGTATAGATGCACTAGTTCGGGGAAGAGATGGTGATAAAAGTGTAATACAGATGGTAGAAATATATTTTGATAATCTGAATAAATAAAACAGTAAGGTATCAAATAATAAATAGGCACAAAAACGGTATTTCAATGCTTAAAAACAAGGCCCAGGGTTCGTACTTTCACTAGTGCAATCTCTCAACAGTGCTAACATAGTTGGATCATATGATTATCCCTCAAAGTGTAACGAAGAATCACTCCCGAGTTCCTATTAGTGGAGAACAAAAGATAGGAATTGTTTGTAAGGTACAAAACCACCTCAAAGCTATTCTTTTTGTTCGATCTATTCAAGAGTTCGTACTAAAATAACACAAAGCTATTATTTCCATTCGATCTATCCTATAGTTTGTACTAAGATAACACCAAAGCAAATTCATATTCATAATACTCAATCCACACAAAGAACTACAAGGAGACCCCAAAGTTTCCGTCGGAGAAAAGATAATAAAAACGTGCATCAACCCCTATGCATAGATTACCCCAATATCACCGCGGGAATCCGCGAGTTGAATGCCATAACATATATCAAGTGAATCGATAAGATACCCCAATTGTCACCTTAAGTATTCATACCGCAAGACATATATCATGTGTTCTCATCTCTGAATATTCAATCTGGCAAGACAAAACTTAAAAGGGTAAAGATTCAATTCATCACAACAAGAGTATAGAGGGGAGAAACATCATATGATCCATCTATGCTAATAAAGCCCATGATATAGATCATGAGAGAGAGAGATAGATAAAACACATAGCTACTGGTACAAACCCTCAGCCCCGAGGGTGGACTACTCCCTCCTCATCGTGGTGGTCGTCGGGATGATGAAGATGGCCACCGGAGATGATTCCCCCCTTTGGCAGGGTGCCGGAACGGGTCTAGATTGGTTTTTGATGGCTACGGAGCCCTGCAGCGGTGGAACTTCTGATCTAGGTTAACCCCGAAGGGTTTCGGAATATTTGGGAATTTATAGTGCAAAGAGGGGGTGCAGGACGCCATCGAGGTGGGCACAACCCACCTGGGAGTGCCAGGGGGCCCTGGCGCGCCCTGGTGGGTTGTGCCCCCCTCGGGGCACCCCCCCAGGTGCAGCTCTGGCCCATTGGGTTCCTTCTGGTCCAAAAAAATCTCTATAAAGTTTCACGGTGTTTGGACTCCGTTTGATATTGATTTCTTGAGATGTAGAAAAACAACAACTAGCACTAGGCACTAGGTCAATAGGTTAGTCCCAAAAATGATATAAAGTTGCTATAAAATGATTGTAAAACACCCAAGAATGATAAGATAACATCATGAATACTTCATAAATTATAGATACGTTGGAGACGTGTCACTTGCCCCCCCCCCTCATGGTATGCATCACCCAGTCACACCATTTATCAGGGAAGTTTTTCAGTTTGTGCATTTTAGGGACAAAAGGCCATTTAATTTTGTCATGTGCTTTTTCAAAATCAACCTTAAACAGCATAGCATTCTGCTTTTTTGTATGAATTGAATTCAGAGCTTCATGTAGGATGACCACTCCTTCCATGATATATCTGCCTTTACCAAAGGCAGTTTGTATGGGTGAAATAATTGGGTTGACAGCCCTGCTAAGTCTGTTCATCAAGACTTTAGTAATGATTTTGAAGCTCACATTCAAAAGGCAAATGGGCCTAAATTTTTGAATCTGTTTGGCTTCCTTGACTTTAGGGACCAAAGTAATAATCTCATAGTTTAGTCTGGCCAAATCAACCACCCCTCTGTGGAAATCATCTAGAATATTTTTTAGGTCATTTTTAACTATATCCCATAAATTCTAATAAAATTCAATGGCAAATCCATCGGGCCCTGGGCTTTTATTTTTTCCATAGAGAAGATTACCTCTTTGATCCCCTCTATAGAGAAGTTTATAATCAGTTTTTCTTGTGTTTGAGGGGAGATTTCTCTAGCCCCTTGTATATTAAGGTTTATACTAGAAGTCTCTGCTTGACCAAACAGGTTTTTGTAGAATGCAGTAATGTAGTCCATCAGTTCTTTTTCTCCTTCAATTACTTCCCCATCTTGTTCCAATTTGATGATTCTATTTTTTCTTCTTCTACCATTTACCTTTGCATGAAATATCTGGTTTTAGAATCTCCTTATTTAATTTCTTTATCCTTATATCTTTGTAACCACTTAATTTTCTTCCAATTTGAGGATCTCTTTCAACTCTCTCCTTAATTCTTTTTGCTTGATTCTTTCCTAGGCATTGATACCTCCAGATTCAACATTTTTATCCATGATATCAAGCATGTTTAACAATTCATTTTTCCTCTTTCTATACATGGCATTTGCATTTAAAATCCAGCCTTTTATTTTCTGCCTAATATTCCTAATTTTCTTTTGCCAGGTGTCCATACTGGACCCACTACATTTCACCTCCCAATTTTTTTCAACAAATTCTTTAAACCCTTCCATATGCATCCAGACATTCTCAAATCTGAATATGGGTGAGGAAGTTTTCTGTTCCCCTGAGTCTAACAGCAGAGGGTGTGATCAGAAATTTCTCTTTCTAATGGAGTGACCATGGTCATGGGATATTTTTCTTCCCAATCTGGGCATATCAGTATTCTATCAAGTTTCTCATAGGTGGGTTCTCGCAAATTATTTGCCCAAGCATATTGTCTTCCATTAATGGGAATGTCTCTCAGCCCAGCATGTTCAATTATAGCATTGAAAACAAAACTGAAGTGATCAACCCCTCCAGGTTTATTTTTCTCAGCACTATTTCTAATAATGTTGAAGTATCCTCCAATAACACAGGGGAGAGGATTATCTTGATATAGTCTGGATAATTCAGCTAGAAATGCTGCTTTTCCTTCTTTTGGGGCTTCATCATAAAAAGTCACCAAATTCCAGCTAAATTTAGTTTTTTGTCAAAGAGAAGTGTCCTAACAAAGTATGTACCCTTTTCAACTTGTAACAAATCAAATTTATCATTATTAATCCCAATTAAGATACCCCCAGATTTGCCTCTAGGGGCAATCCATTCCCAGAGAAAATTTCCTCCTCCAGAAAGGTTATGAAGTTCATTCTTTGTGTAATCTCCTTTGATGGTTTCAAGCAAACCCACAAAATCCAAGTGTTTATCTACAATGGTTTCCCTAATAAAATTCCTTTTGATATCCTGTCTAATCCCTCTCACATTCCAGAACATTCCTTTCATTGTTTCTTTTTCTTGTTTCATATAGTATAATAAAGCAAATCACTACTCTAAGTACTGTTGCAAACCAATTCATATTTTGTTTTTGCATTGTGTCTAATGTAATATAACTTTTTCATGGCTTAATCCACTGATATAAATCGATAGTTTCGTCAAAACAAGCAAACTATGCATCAAAAACAGAATCTGTGTAAAATAGAACAGTTTGTAATAATCTGAACATTCACCATACTTCTGATACTTGAAAAATTCTGCCAAAATTAGGAAAAATAAAAAATTTGTATAGAAAGACAGTGCAAAAAGAATCAGAACCATTTGACGTTCCAACTAAAAATGTAAAATTGCTCACTACACCCAAAGTTTTTGTCCTACACCGTACAAACCATCAAGTAAATGTAAACATCCTAAAGGAAAACCTTGGCACATTATTTTTATAATACAATGGAATTATACAATGGGATAATTATTTTTGTTGAAAAGTTTCTGTAATCAAGATTCACAAAGTTGCCGTGAGCATGAACAAAGTTCAAGGAGCTCTCCCACTTCAACAATGCTGTCTTTCTCATTTTCACTTTCCTTTTTGAAAAAGTTTTGGGTTCCCCTCTTTATTTTTGCTGTTTTTAAACTATATGAAAGCACTCAACAGAAATAAATGACTCTCTAAAACTTCTGGGTTTTTTCTCCCTGGCAGCGCTTTCTTTAAAGCCATTAAGCTAGGCATATAGTGCTCAAGTAATGGATCCACCCGGATCCCAAGGTATATCAAAGCCAATTTTAATTAATAATGATTTGTAATTTAGTAGTGATCACAAAGTAGCATATATCATGCAATGACGAAGTCTAACTCTCTTCCTATGCATAGGCATGTCATAAAGGAACAATTCATGCACACAAAGTAAAGGCCAATGCATAGTATAAACAGTTTCTTGCAATTTTGTTGTATTGGAAACATAAAGAGGCGGAGATGTAGTTCCTCTCTCATAATAATTGCAAGTAGGAGCAGCAAGCACATGCATATTATATCTATCAAAATTATCATGTGCAGCGGTAAAAGGCAACCCATCAATATAATCCTTAATAAGGGCAAACTTTTCTGATATAGTGTAGTCGGGAGAATTCAAAAAGATAATAGGACTATCATGTGTGGGTGCAATATCAACAATTTCATGTTTAACATAAGGAACTATAGCAAGTTCATCTCCATAAGCATAATTGATATTGGCATCTTGGCCACAAGCATAGCAAGCATCATCAAAAAGGGATATTTCAAGAGAATCAACGGGACCATAACAATCATCATAGCAATCATCGTTCGGTAAGCACGAAGGGAAATTAAACCATGTATGAGTTGAAGAGTTACTCTCATTAGAAGGTGGGCACGGGTGATCAATCCGCTCTTCCTCCTTTTGTTCTTCACTCTCCTCCTCATCTTTTTCATCCAATGAGCTCACAGTTTCATCAATTTCTTCTTCCATAGACTCGTGCAAAATATTAGTCTCTTCTTGGACAGCGGAGACTTTCTCAATAAGTGCATTAATATCGTAATTGTATTCATAATTCTCATAACAATATTTATGGATAGCTAAATTTTCAGGTCTATAAACCGAATCATCAAAGTCTTCAAACTCTTTAAACATAGATTCAATTTCATAAGCACCCATAAAAGCAACAAATTCTTCTATTTGTTCCACATCATAGTAATCATATATACCATTAGCATAAGAAGCTAAGGTTTTATTATCATTAAATTCGCATGAAAAGGGAAGGTGTGGAGCCTTCATCCTAGAGCAACAAGTATAATCATATCTCAAGCATAGTTGCCTAGCATACCAATTCAATATATGAATTTGATCCCATAATAGTTTCCCTTTTTGTGTCAAGCGGTAATCCCTAAAGTACTCACGTTGATCCAACGTTACTCCCATTACATAATTGAATGGGGTTTTCTCAGGATTATTAAAGTAGTACATAATATATTTCACACAACCAGCATCGAGGGTTTTAGGAGGTTCCCCATCTCCATGAGCAGAAAGTACACCTGATTTTTTTTGGTATTTCGTGTCCCATATCTATAAATAAAGATAAAGAACAACTAAGAACAGCAAATAAAAATTACTTAGTGATAAAGCAAACAAGCACACACGAGAATATTCACCCCACACTATTGCTCCCCGGCAACAGCACCAGAAAAAGGTCTTGATAACCCACAAGTATAGGGGATCGCAACAGTTTTCGATAAGTAAGAGTGTCGAACCCAACGAGGAGCTAAAGGCAGAACAAATATTTCCTCAAGTTCTATCGACCACCGATACAACTCTACGCATGCTTAATGTTCGCTTTACCTAGAACAAGTATGACGCTAGAAGTACTCTGTAGGTGTTGTTGAATAGGTTTGCAAGATAATAAAGATTACGTAAATAAAACGTAGGGGTTGTTTATATAAAGACACAACTAAGTTAGGTTTAGTAAAGAGCTTGTTGTTATGAGAAAGTTATTTGTCCCTAGGCAATCGATAACTAGACCGGTAATCATTATTGCAATTTTATTTGAGGGAGAGGCATAAGCTAACATAATTTCTCTACTTGGATCATATGCACTTATGATTGGAACTCTAGCAAGCATCCACAACTACTAAAGATCATTAAGGAAAAACCCAACCATAGTATTAAAGCATCAAGTCCTCTTTATCCCATACGCAACAACCCCCTTACTCGGGTTTGTGTTTCAGTCACTCACGCAACCCACTATAAGCGAATCATGAACGTATTGCAACACCCTACAGAGGGAATCCCTCACGCTTGCGCGACACGAAGAGCACAATAGGACAGCACCAATAATAAAACATGCAACTCAAACCAATCTTGATCATCAAATAGCCCATAGGACAAAACGGATCTACTCAAACATCATAGGATAGCCATACATCATTGGGAAATAATATATAGCATTGAGCACCATGTTTAAGTAGAGATTACAGCGGGTAAGAGAGAGGTTACACCGCTGCATAGAGGGGGTAGAGTTGGTGATGATGGCGGTGAAGTTGTTGGTGAAGATTGCGGTGATGATGATGGCCCCCGGTGGCACTCTGGTGCCACCGGAAGCAAGGGGGAGAGCCCCCCTTCTTCTTCTTCTTCCTTGACCTTCCCCCTAGATGGGAGAACGGTTTCCCCTCTGGTCCATGGCCTCCATGGCACGGGAGGGGCGAGAGCCCCTCCGAGATTGGATCTGTCTCTCTATCTCTCTCTATTTCTGTGTTCTCAGATTCTACCCTTTCACCGTTTCTTATATTCCCGGAGATCCGTAACTCCGAATGGGCTGAAATTTTAACACGATCTCTATCCGGATATTATCTTTCTTGCGGAGAAAGAAGGGCAGCAACCGCCTTACGGGGTGGCCATGAAGGTCAGGGGCGCGCCTGCCCACCTGGGGCGCGCCCCCCTGCCTCGTGGGCCCCCCGAGCATCGTCTCGCGTTGATTTCACTTGCCAAAAATCACATATATTCCAAAAAAATATCTGTCCGTTTTTATCCCGTTTGGACTCCGTTTGATATGGATTTTCTGCAAAACAAAAAACATGCAACAAACAGGGACTGGCACTGGGCACTAGATCAATATGTTAGTCCCAAAAATAGTATAATAAGTTGCCAAAAGTATATGAAAGTTGTAGAATATTGGCATGGAACAATCAAAAATTATAGATACGATGGAGACGTATTAGCATCCCCAAGCTTGATTCCTGCTCGTCCTCGAGTAGGTAAATGATAAAAAAGATAATTTTTGATGTGGAATGCTACCTAGAATAATCTTGATCACATATATAATCATGGCATGAATATTATGATACGAGTGATTCAAATCAATAGTCTATCATTTGACATAAAAACAGTAATACTTCAAGCCTACTAATAAAGCAATCATGTCTTTTCAAAATAACATGGCCAAAGAAAGCTATCCCTACAAAATCATATAGTCTGGCCATGCTCCATCTTCACCACACAAAATATTCACATGATGCACAACCCCGATGACAAGCCAAGCAATTGTTTCATACTTTTGACGTTCTCAAACCTTTTCAACTTTCACGCAATACATGAGCGTGAGCCATGGACATAGCACTATAGGTGGAATAGAATGGTGGTTGTGGAGAAGACAAAAAGGAGAAGATAGTCTCACATCAACTAGGCGTATCAACGGCTATGGAGATTCCCATCAATAGATATCAATGTGAGTGAGTAGGGATTGCCATGCAACCGATGCACTAAGAGTTATAAGTGTATGAAAGCTCAAACTGAAACTAAGTGAGTGTGCATCCAACTTGCTTGCTCATGAAGACCTCGGGCGTTTGAGGAAGCCCATCATCGGAATATACAAGCCAAGTTCTATAATGAAAATTCCCACTAGTATATGAAAGTGATAACTCAAGAGACTCTCTATATGAAGAACATGGTGCTACTTTGAAGCACAAGTGTGGTAAAAGGATAGTAACATTGCCCCTTCTCTCTTTTTCCCTCATTTTTTAGCCTTCTCTTTTTTTGGCCTTTCTCTCCTTTTTTCGTCCGGAGTCTCATCCCGACTTATGGGGGAATCATAGTCTCCATCATCCTTTCCTCACTGGGGCAATGCTCTAATAATGATGATCATCACACTTTTTTACTTACAACTCAATATTACAACTCGATACTAGAACAAAGATATGGCTCTATATGAATGCCTCTGGCGGTGTACCGGGATGTGCAATGATCTAGCGTAGCAATGCCATCAAAAAATGGACAAGCCATGAAAACATCATGCTAGCTATCTTACGATCATGCAAAGAAATATGACAATGAATGCTCAAGTCATGTATATGATGATGATGGAAGTTGCATGGCAATATATCTCGGAATGGCTATGGAGATGCCATGATAGGTAGGTATGGTGGCTGTTTTGAGGAAGGTATATGGTGGGTTTATGGTACCGGCGAAAGTTGCACGGTACTAGAGAGGCTAGCAATGGTGGAAGGGTGAGAGTGTGTATAATCCATGGACTCAACATTAGTCATAAAGAACTCACATACTTATTGCAAAAGTCTATTAGTCATCGAAACAAAGTACTACGTGCATGCTCCTGGAGGGATAGATTGGTAGGAAAAGACCATCGCTCGTCCCCGACCACCACTCATAAGGAAGACAATCATTAAATAAATCATGCTCCGACTTCATCACATAACGGTTCACCATACGTGCATGCTACGGGAATCACAAACCTCAGCACAAGTATTTCTACAATCCACAACTACCCACTAGCATGACTCTAATATCACCATCTTTATATCGCAAAACTATTGCAAGGAATCAAACATATCATATTCAGTGATCTACAAGTTTTATGTAGGATTTTATGACTAACCATGTTAATGACCAATTCCTGTCATCTCTCTAAATAGATATAAGTGAAGTAAGAGAGTTTAATTATTTCTACAAAAGATATGCCTATGCTCTAACAAATATAAGTGAAGCAAAAGAGCATTCTACAAATGGCGGTTTTCTATGTAAAGAGAAACAGGTAATCCAAACTTCAAATGATATAAGTGAAGCACATGAAGCATTCTATAAGGCCATACTCAAAAGATATAAGTGAAGTGCATAGAGCATTCTATAAATCAACCAAGGAATACCTCATACCAGCATGGTTCATAAAAGAAAAATGAAAACTAAATGCAAAAGACGCTCCAAGATTGCACATATCGCATGAACGAAACGAATCCGAAAACATATCGATACTTGTTGAAGAAAGAGGGGATGCCTTTCGGGGCATCCCCAAGCTTAGACGCTTGAGTATCCTTGAATATTTACTTGGGGTGCCTCGGGCATCCCCAAGCTTGAGCTCTTTCCTCTCTTCCTTCTTCTCACATCGAGACCTTCTCGATCATCGAACACTTCATCCACACAAAACTTCAACAGAAAACTCGGTAAGATCCGTTAGTATAATAAAGCAAATCACTACTCTAGGTATTGTTGCAAACCAATTCATATTTTATTTTTGCATTGTGTCTACTGTAATGTAACTTTTTCATGGCTTAATCCACTGATATAAATCGATAGTTTCATCAAAACAAGCAAACTATGCATCAAAAACAGAATCTGTGTAAAACAGAACAGTCTGTAATAGTCTGAACATTCACCATACTTATGATATTTGAAAAATTCTTCCAAAATTAGGAAAAATAAAAAATTTGTATAGAAATACAGTGCAAAAAGAATCAGAACCATTTGACGTTCCAGCTAAAAATTTAAAATCGATCACTACAGCCAAAGTTTCTGTCCTGCACCGTACAAACCATTAAGAAAATGTAAACATCCTAGAGGCAAACCTTGGCACATTATTTTTATAATACAATGGAATTGTACAATGGGATAATTATTTTTGTTGAAAAGTTTCTGTAATCAAGATTCACAAAGTTGCCGTGAGCATGAACAAAGTTCAAGGAGCTCTCCCACTTCAACAATGCTTGTCTTTCTCATTTTCACTTTCCTTTTTGAAAAAGTTTTGGGTTCCCCTCTTTATTTTTGTTGTTTTTAAACTATATTAAAGCACTCAACAGAAATAAATTACTCTCTAAAACTTCCGGGTTGTCTCCCTGGCAGCGCTTTCTTTAAAGCCATTAAGCTAGGCATATAGTGCTCAAGTAATGGATCCACCCGGATCCCAAGGTATATCAAAGACAATTTTAATTAGCAATTATTTGCAATTTAGTAGTGAGCACAAAGTAACTTATATCATGCAATGACGAAGTCTAACTCTCTTTCTATGCATAGGCATGTCATAAAAGAACAATTCATGCACACAAAGTAAAGTCCAATGCATAGTATAAACAATTTCTTGCAATTTCATTGTATTGGAAACATAAAGAGGCGGAGATATAGTTCCTCTCTCATAATAATTGCAAGTAGGAGAAGCAAGCACATGCATATTATATCTATCAAAATCATCATGTGCTACGGTAAAAGGCAACCCATCAATATAATCCTTAATAAGGGCAAACTTTTTCCAATATAGTGTAGTCGGGTGAATTTAAAAAGATAATAGGACTATCATGTGTGGGTGCAATATCAACAATTTCATGTTTAACATAAGGAACTATAGCAAGTTCATCTCCATAAGCATAATTCATATTGGCATCTTGGCCACAAGCATAGCAAGCATCATCAAAAAGGGATATTTCAAGAGAATCAACGGGATCATAACAATCATCATAGCAATCATCCTTCGGTAAGCACGAAGGGAAATTAAACAATGTATGAGTTGAAGAGTTACTCTCATTAGAAGGTGGGCACGGGTGATCAGTCCGCTCTTCCTCCTTTTGTTCTTCGCTCTCCTCCTCATCTTTTTCATCCAATGAGCTCACAGTTTCATCAATTTCTTCTTCCATAGACTCCTGCAAAATATTAATCTCTTCTTGGACAGCGGAGACTTTCTCAATAAGTGCATTAATATCGTAATTGTATTCATAATTCTCATAACAATATTTAAGGATAGCTAAATTTTCAGGTCTATAAACCGAATCATCAAAGTCTTCAAACTCTTTAAACATAGATTCAATTTCATAAGCACCCATAAAAGCAACAAATTCTTCTATTTGTTCCACATCATAGTAATCATATATACCATTAGCATAAGAAGCTAAGGTTTTATTACCATTAAATTCGCATGAAAAGGGAAGGTGTGGAGCCTTCACCCTAGAGCAACAAGTATAATCATATCTCAAGCATAGTTGCCTAGCATACCAATCCAATATATGAATTTGATCCCATAATAGTTTCCCTTTTTGTGTCAAGCGATAATCCCTAAAGTACTCACGTTGATCCAACGTTACTCCCATTACATAATTGAATGGGGTTTTCTCAGGATTATTCAAGTAGTACATAATATCATTCACATAACCAGCATCGAGGGTTTTAGGAGGTTCCCCATCTCCATGAGCAGAAAGTACACCTAATTTTTTGGTACTTCGTGTTCCATATCCATAACTAAAGATAAAGAACAGCTAAGAACAGCAAATAAAAATTACTTAGTGATAAAGCAAACAAGCACACATGAGAATATTCACCCCACACTATTGCTCCCCGGCAACGGTGCCAGAAAAAGGTCTTGATAACCCACAAGTATAGGGGATCGCAACAGTTTTCGATAAGTAAGATTGTCGAACCCAACGAGGAGCTAAAGGCAGAACAAATATTTCCTCAAGTTCTATCGACCACCGATACAACTCTACGCACGCTTGATGTTCGCTTTACCTAGAACAAGTATGAAACTAGAAGTACTTTGTAGGTGTTGTTGAATAGGTTTGCAAGATAATAAAGATTACATAAATAAAAAGTAGGGGCTGTTTAGATGTCAGGACCCCGATTCCAAGTCACATCGATCTAGCCGGTAGCACCTCATATCACTTTGCGGCCTCACGCACGGTATTCCCACGGGTGTCGCCTTACCATGGCCCGGGACCGTTTGCGCCTTTTGGCTCACGTATATGATAGTGTCGCTAGCATCCATATGACAAAGAACCCGGGCCGACATGGCTAGTCGTGAACCCAAAGCGGCACTAACCAATGGGGACAGGCATACATGAATCACATCGAGCGTGTCGGTCAGCAGCGTGTGAATCCGGGCTGTAGCACTGGGCTAACAGGACTCCGGGAACCCGGGCTATAGCAGGTTAGGCAGGACTACGGATGTCACCGCGTGACATTTCCCCGAAGGGACAGACACATGCACAAAGTGAAACACATGCCGGCCAGTCAAGTGTCCTGAGCAGTAGTGCTGGGCTAACAGGACTCCGGTGAACCGGGCTGTAGCGGACTACTATGGCTCATGGAAGCACTAGACTGCATTTCCCCATAAGAGAGGCTGCCAAGGATAAACAACTAGATTGTCGGATCGCACACATACCAAGCATTTCAATCATACACACAATATGCTCGATATGTGTAAATACAACATGGCATCACAACATAACTCTACAACTCAAGTATTTATTCATTAGGCTCCGAGGAGCGAGATATTACAAACATGGGTCTCATGACCCAACAATCATAGCATACAAATCAAAGCACATGCGGAAGCTTAACATGTCTGAGTACAGACATCTACAAATGAAAAAGGCTAAGAAGCCTGACTATCTACCAGATCCTGCCGAGGGCACAAGATCATAGCTGAGGTATCAAGCTAAACATCGAAGTCCACACAGAACTACTAGCGAGACTGACGTATCTCTGCAAAACGTGAAATAGGCAAACGTGAGTACAAATGTACCCAGCAAGACTTACATCAGAACTATCTACATATGCATCGGTATCAATAAAGGGGGTGGTGGAGTTTAATTGCAGCAAGCCAGCTTTGACTCAGTGGCTATCTTAAACTACGACTGCAAGTAACTCTTTTGAGGTAGCGCACACGAGTCCACATATTCACCAATCAATACACCACTAAGGATCCGCTCCTGTCTTCCTACGAGAACGTCATCCATAACACTCACGCTTATCTTGCGCATTTTAGAGTATCCACTTTCACTTGTCTATGAACTGTTATAGGCAACCCAGAGGTCCTTTACCGCGGACACGACTATTCGAATAGATCATTTATAACCCTGCAGGGGTGTACTTCTTCACACATGTTTCCATCACTTAGCGTCTGCACACGACATGTGCTCGGCAGACTTCAAGCGAAAGCCGACATGGGTGTAGACCGCGACCTGACTAACCGCACAAGTCTCTAGTCCAGGTTTATTGCCTATTCGGGTTCCATCCGCAAGGAAATCCGGCCGGGGTGTCCTCAACGGCCCCAAACGATGTGTACAGGGTCCCGAGACGCCAAACGGGCGCCCGGCATACCCGGCCACAGTGTATCTACCGCATCATAGCCCACCTCTAGGGTCAGCGCTACGCACGGCCGCCAACACATAATCTACAAACACCAGAAACTAGTTGCAACTCCTGGACAGAGGACGAGAGGGGTCAATAAGTCGAGCGGGGTCATATTCCAGGGCCCAATGTGTGGTAGAAGCTGTTTCATGGATCACAAACACAGAACTCAGTTCCTGAGGACGGTTTCAGTGAGACAACCCACCATGTACTCCTACATGGCCTCTCACCGCTACCTTTACCAAATCGTGTTCACACACAGTAGGACATGTTCATCACTGTTCTAATTCACCCCGGATGAATCAGACCTGACTCAACTCTAAGCAGTAGCAGGCATGACAAACAAGCATGAATGAGTAGGCACATCAGGGCTCAAACAACTCCTACTCATGCTAGTGGGTTTCATCTATTTACTGTGGCAATGGTAGGTCATGCAGAGGATAAGGGGTTCAACTACCGCAACAAGAAACAGTTGAATCATTGTTGTCCTAATGCAGTAAAAGAGAGCAGGAGCGAGAGAGTGGGATTGCATCGGAATGAACAAGGGGTTTTTGCTTGTCTGGCACTTCTGAAGATAATATAGCTCTTCATCGGTGTCATCGAACTCATCGTCGGAATACGCCTACCGAGAGGGGACAAGCACCGGCAATAGAGAAGAACACAATCAATGCAAATGCGACAATATGATGCATGATCATGACATGGCAATATGCTATGATTTGTGCTAATGCATCTAGCAACAATTTAAATGAAGTCCATATGAACCAAGGGTTCATATGCAAACTCCATAAGGGGTACTTAAAATGCCATTATCATGTTTTCACTTATACAGGGGGTATAAGTTGGTTGAACATGCATGAAAGTAGCATAAATGGATAGATTGGATTTTTATGATAATTTTTCATATATAATTTATTTCATTTGGAGTTACGGTTGATTTTCTATGATTTTTAGAAGTTTAGGCAATTTTCTGGAATTTCCTGTAAAAGAATAAATCCAGAAAAGAGTTATTGTATCAGCATGACATCACTGTGATGTCAGTAGTCAACGGGCGCGGTCCAGGTCAACCCTGACCAGTGGGACCCACTGGTCAGTGGTTAGTTAACTAACTAAATTTAGTTAGCGTTAAACTAATACTAATCCTAGTTTAGTTAGTGGCCTGGGGTCCACATGTCAGTGAGCCAGGGGAGGTCAAACCCCTGGTCAGCTGGGTCAAACTCGCCGGAGTTGACCCGCGTGTCGTCGCCGGCGACACCAGAGATGGCAGAGGGCGTCGGAAAAGCTCCTCCGGCGACCAAATGAGCGGCGGAGAGGCTCTACGGGGAGCTGGCGATCGCGCGCATCAAACGGGGCAAGCGGGAGCAGCTGGGGTGGACTGAGCTCGTCGGAAGGGAGCTCGCGGTAGCGGCCGGAGTTCGGCCAACGGCGGTTTGCATGTTGCGGGGCATGTCCGGAGGTGTGGATGGTCGTGATCGACCCGCAGAAGTGCAGCGAGTGCAGCGGTGGGCTCGGACGCGTGCTTGCACGGCCGTGGTCGCGGTGGCGACATGGCCGGCGGCGAGGAGCTATCGGCTCCGATGGCTACGGTGGTTAGAAGGCACGGACGAGCACGGGAAGAGAGGGGAAAAGGGCAGGGGCTAACGGCGATTCCAGTAGAGGCAACAGCGAGGCCAGGGAGGGGATGGAGCTCGCGAATCCCTGGTAAGTTCGCCGGCGGTCAGAGGTTGAAGACGAGGTCGGGGACGACACTGCAGGGCTTCCGGCGAGGCGTGGCACGGTGAGGGGGTGGAGGACGAGGTGGCGGAGCTTCTGGGCGCGTCGGCGAGGCGTGGGGTGGCCATGGCTACGGCGAGCGGCGGCTGCAGTTGCGCTCGGGTGCGCTGCGAGGAGAGAGCAGAGGAGGGGGAGAAGGAGTGGATAGGCCAGAGGGGTTGGGGCGGTTGCATGGCGCGTCCAGCTAGCCTACAGCGTCGGCGGAAGCAGGAGGTGGCTCGGCGCGTGCCGGCGCGCGGCGTCTGACTGGCGGGAGCTGGACGGCGACTGGCAGCGCCAGGTGGTGGGCTGGGCCAAAACAGGTGAGGCCCAGGTAAGTGCCAGGTAAAAACCCTCTCTCTCTCTCTCTTATTAATTGTTTTCTATTTTCTAATTTCTGCAATTGTTTTGGTCTTTATTAAAAATGCCAGAGCATTTCCAAAAATCCTGAATATATTTGTAGGCACTGTTGAAATTATTCCAAACAGCCCTCAACTAGTTTCCGAATTATTAGAGCATTTAAAATATTTATAGGATTTAAATGCCCCAATTCAAGTACAATATGAGTTAACTCAAAAATCAAGAAATGACCTAGAAATATGTTTATCATTTTTGGCAGAGGTTTTTACCTTTATCAGAAATGATGAACATTTCCAAAGGCATTTTGGGATCATTGAGAATATTTCATTGTGATCCTAGTTGGATTTCATTTGGTGCTAGGGTTTGAACATCCCCATTTCAAGTTTAGGCAAAATTTAAACATGATGCACACATGAAGCTAGCCTAGTGCAATGCCAGAAGCTAGGGATGTGACATTAGATAAAGACACAACTAAGTTAGGTTTAGTAAAGAGCTTGTTGTTATGAGAAAGTTATTTGTCCGTGGGCAATCGATAACTAGACCAGTAATCATTATTGCAATTTTATTTGAGGGAGAGGCATAAGCTAACATACTTTCTCTACTTGGATCATATGCACTTATGATTGTAACTCTAGCAAGCATCCGCAACTACTAAAGATCATTAAGGTAAAACCCAACCATAGCATTAAAGCATCAAGTCCTCTTTATCCCATACGCAACAACCCCCTTACTCGGGTTTGTGTTTCAGTCACTCATGCAACCCACTATAAGTGAATCATGAACGTATTGCAACACCCTACAGCGGGGATCCCTCACGCTTGCGCGGCATGGAGAGCACCATAGGACAGCACCAATAATAAAACATGCAACTCAAACCAATCTTGATCATCAAATAGCCCATAGGACAAAACGGATCTACTCGAACATCATAGGATAGCCATACATCATTGGGAAATAATATATAGCATTGAGCATCATGTTTAAGTAGAGATTATAGCGGGTAAGAGAGAGGTTACATCGCTGCATAGAGGGGGGGAAGAGTTGGTGATGATGGTGGTGAAGTTGAAGATTGCGGTGATGATGATGGCCCCGGTGGCACTCCGGTGCCACCGGAAGCAAGGGGGAGAGAGCCCTCCTTCTTCTTCTTCTTCCTTGACCTTCCCCCTAGATGGGAGAAGGGTTTCCCCTCTGGTCCATGGCCTCCATGGCACGGGAGGGGCGAGAGCCCCTCCAAGATTGGATCTGTCTCTCTGTCTCTCTCTTTTTCTGCGTTCTCAGATTCTACCCTTTCACCGTTTCTTATATTCCCGGAGATCTGTAACTCCGATTGGGCTGAAATTTTAACACGATCTCTATCCGGATATTAGCTTTCTTGCGGCGAAAGAAGGGCATCAACCACCTTACGGGGTGGCCATGAGGGTCAGGGGCGCGCCTGCCCACCTGCCTCGTGGGCCCCTCGACCATCGTCTCGCGTTGATTTCACTTCCCAAAAATCACATATATTCCAAAAAAAATCTCCGTCCGTTTTTATCCCGTTTGGACTCCGTTTGATATGGATTTTCTATGAAACAAAAAACATGCAACAAACAGGAACTGGCACTGGGCACTGGATCAATATGTTAGTCCCAAAAATAGTATAAAAAGTTGCCAAAAGTATATGAAAGTTGTAGAATATTGGCATGGAACAATCAAAAATTATAGATACGACGGTGACGTATCAGCTAGCCCGACCTCTTTCTCGTTCCAGTGATGTCGACCACAAACCAGATTATCTCATAATCCTTGTCGCTTGCTTATCCTGGTCGGATCACACGAGGGGCCCAGAGTATATCTCTCCTGGTCGGAGGGGCAAATCCCATCTTGCTCGACCATGTCTCACAGCATGGGTTTGGACAAGCCCGAAACCTACCTTTGTAACTACCCAGTCACGGAGTAGAATTTGGTTGGCCCAAAGCAAGTCTGTCACCATCCTGAGTACATGCGCCAGCTCAGATCTTAGGACATAGAACATATGTTGTACTAGAGACTCACAGATGACATATCACTGCGTCTCATAGTTGGGTCTGTCTGACTTGGACCTTATCTCAACTCGGATCTGACTACGTCGAATCCGAGTAGATCCTTCTGAGTCCATATTATCCGGTTAGCATCCAATGCTCCATGGCTAGTGAGACCAAGCCATTGACCGTGTCATATGCTAATCTAGTCGGTTGCACGTCCACACAGGCCTTTCAACTAGGGACCTTTTAGGACAATCATCATACAATGCATAGTCCCACAAACAAGTCACGTACTTGCTGATACACATCATTGATAATGTCCAAGGACTATCTTTATTCACAAACACATAGGAAATATCATCATACATGATTGCCTCTAGGGCATATCTCCAACACATTATAAGATGATCTCTCACTAAATTTCAAGGTACAAGTGTTCTCCCTGAGTATGCACCATTGCTATAGTTCGTCATGCTGAGACACCACGTGATGATCGGGTGTGATAAGCTCTACGTTCACATACAATGGGTGCAAGCCAGTTTCTGCACAAGTAGAATACTCGGGTTAAACTTGACGAGCCTAGCATATGCAGATATGGCCTCGGAACACTGAGATCTAAAGGTCGAGCGTGAATCATATAGTAGATATGATCAACATAGTGATGATCACCATTGAAAACTTCTCCATCTCACGCGATGATCGGACATGGTTTAGTTGATGTGGATCACGTGATCATTTAGATGACTGGAGGGATGTCTATCTAAGTGGGAGTTCTTAAGTAATATGATTAACTAAACTTTAATTTATCATGAACTTAGTAGCTGATAGTATTTTGGATGTCTATGTTGTTGTAGATAAATGGCCCGTGCTCCTGTTCCTTTGAATTTTAATGCGTTCCTAGAGAAAGCTAAGTTGAAAGATGATGATAGAAACTACATGGACTGGGTCCGTAACTTGAGGATTATCCTCATAGCTGCACAGAAGAATTACGTCCTGGAAGCACCGCTAGGTGTACCACCCGCGCCAGCAACTGCAGACATTGTGAATGCCTGGCAGACGCGTGTTGATGACTACTCGATAGTTCAGTGTGCCATGATTTACGGCTTATAACCGGGACTTCAACGACGTTTTGAACGTCATGGAGCATATGCGATGTTCTAGGAGTTGAAGCTAATATTTCAAGCAAATGCCCGGATTGAGGGATATGAAATCTCCAATAAGTTCTACAACTGCAAGATGGAGGAGAATAATTCTGTCAGTGAACATATACTCAGAATGTCTGGGTACCACAACCACTTGACTCAACTGGGAGTTAATCTTCCTAATGATAGTGTCATTGACAGAGTTCTTCAATCACTGCCACTAAGCTACAAAAGCTTTGTGATAAACTATAATATGCAAGGGATGGCTAAGACAATACCCGAGCTCTTCGCAATGCTAAAAGCTGCGGAGGTAGAAATCAAGAAGGAGCATCAAGTGTTGATGGTCAATAAGACCACTAGTTTCAGGAAAAAGGGCAAAGGGAAGAAAGGGAACTTCAAGAAGAACGGCAAGCAAGTTGCTACTCAAGTGAAGAAGCCCAAGTCTAGACCTAAGCCTGAGACTGAGTGCTTCTACTGCAAAGGGACTAGTCACTGGAAGCGGAACTGCCCCAAGTATTTGGCAGATAATAAGGATGGAAAAGTGAAAGGCATATTTGATATACATGCTATTGATGTGTACCTTACTAATGCTCGCAGTAGCGCCTAGGTATTTGATACTAGTTATGTTGCTCATATTTGCAACTCGAAACAGGGGCTACAGATTAAGCGAAGATTGGCTAAGGACGAGGTGACGATGCGCGTGGGAAATGGTTCCAAAGTCGATGTGATCGCGGTCGGCATGCTGCCTCTACATCTACCTTCAGGATTACTATTAGACCTGAATAATTGTTATTTGATGCCAGCGTTAAGCATGAACATTATATCTGGATCTTGTTTGATGTGAGATGGTTATTCATTTAAATCCGAGAATAATGGTTGTTCTATTTATATGAGTAATATCTTTTATGGTCATGCACCCTTGATGAGTGGTCTATTTTTATTGAATCTCGATGGTGGTGATACACATATTTATAGTATTGAAGCCAAAAGATATAAGTTTAATAATGATAGTGCAACTTATTTGTGGCACTGCCGTTTAGGTCATATTGGTGTAAAGCGCATGAAGAAACTCCATGTTGATGGGCTTTTGGAATCACTTGATTATGAATCACTTGATGCTTGCGAACCATGCCTCACGGGCAAGATGACTAAGACTCCGTTCTCCGGAACAATGGAACGAGCAACAGACTTATTGGAAATAATACATACTGATGCATGTGGTCCGATGAGTGTTGATACTCGTGGCGGGTATCGTTATTTTCTGACCTTCACAGATGATTTGAGCAGATATGGGTGATTTGAGCAGATATGGGTATATCTACTTGATGAAACATAAGTCTGAAATATTTGAAACGTTCAAAGAATTTTAGACTGAAGTGGAAAATCATCGTAACAAAAAAAATAAGTTTCTACGATCTGATCATGGAGGTGAATATTTGAGTTATGAGTTTGGTCTTCATTTGAAACAATGCGGAATAGTTTCGCAACTTACACAACGTGGAACACCACAGCGTAACGGTGTGTCCAAACATCCTAACCGCACTTTATTAGATATGGTGCGATCTATGATGTCTCTTACTGATTTACCGCTATCATTTTGGGGTTATGCTTTAGAGACGGCTGCATTCACGTTAAATAGGGCACCATTGAAATCCCTTGAGACGACACCATATGACCTGTGGTTTTGCAAGAAACCCAAGTTGTCGTTTCTTAAAGTTTGGGGCTGCGATGCTTATGTGAAAAAGCTTCAACCTGATAAGCTCGTACTCAAATTGGAGAAATGTGTCTTCATAGGATACCCAAAGGAGACTATTGGGTACACCTTCTATCACAGATCCGAAGGCAAGATATTCGTTGCTAAGAATGTATCCTTTCTAGAGAAGGAGTTTCTCTTGAAAGAAGTGAGTGGGAGGAAAGTAGAACTTGATGAGGTAATTGTACCTGCTCCCTTATTGGAAAGTAGTTCATCACAAAAACCAGTTAAGTGATTCCTACACCAATTAGTGAGGAAGGTGATACGTCTCCAACGTATCTATAATTTTTGATTGTTCCATGCCATTATATTATCTGTTTTGGATGTTTAATGGGCTTTAATATGCTCTTTTATATTATTTTTGGGACAAACCTATTAACCGGAGGGCCAATGCCAGTTTTTGTTTTTTTGCCTATTTTAGAGTTTCGTAGAAAAGGAATACCAAACGTAATCCAAACGGAATGAAACCTTCGCGATGATCTTTCTTGGACCGAAAGCAAACCAGAAGACTTGGAGTTGAAGTCTAGAACTCTATGAGGCCGCCACGAGAAGGAGGGCGCGCCCCCACCCTCGTGGGCCCCACGTAGCTCCACCGACGTACTTCTTTCGCCTATATATACTCTTATACCCTAGATCAATCGCAAAGAGCCACGAAACCACTTTTCCACCACCGCAACCTTCTGTACACGTGAGATCCCATCTTGGGGCCTTTTCCGGTGATCTGCCGGAGGGGGAATCGATCACGGAGGGCTTCTACATCAACACGATAGCCTCTCCGATGAAGCGTGAATTGTTTACCACAGACCTTCGGGTCCATAGTTATTAGCTATATGGCTTCTTCTTTCTCTTTGATTCTCAATACAAAGTTCTCCTTGATGTTCTTGGAGATCTATTCGATGTAATACTCTTTTGCGGTGTGTTTGCCGAGATCCGATAAATTGTGGGTTTATGAACAAGATTATCTATGAATATTATTTGGTTCTTCTCTAAATTCTTATATGCATGATTTGATATATTTGCAAGTCTCTTTGAATTATCGGTTTTGTTTGGCCTACTAGATTGATCTTTCTTGCAATGGGAGAAGTGCATAGCTTTGGGTTCAATCTTGCGGTGTCCTTTCCCAATGACAGTAGGGGCAGCAAGGCATGTATTGTGTTGTTGCCATCGAGGATAAAAAGATGGGGTTTATATTATATTGCTTGAGTTTATCCCTCTACATCATGTCATCTTGCTTAAAGCGTTACTCTGTTCTTATAAACTTAATACTCTAGATGCATGCTGGACAGCGGTCGATGTGTGGAATAATAGTAGTAGATGCAGAATCGTTTCGATCTACTTGACACGGACGTGATGCCTATACTGATGATCATTGCCTAGATATTCTCATAACTATGCACTTTTCTATCAATTGCTCGGCAGTAATTTGTTCACCCACCGTAATACATGCTATCTTGAGAGAAGCCACTAGTGAAACCTATGGCCCCGGGGTCTCTTTCTTATTATATTGCATCTCTTTTATTTACATCGCATCTCGTTTACTATTTTACAATCTTTACTTTCCAATCTATACAACAAAAATACCAAAAATATTTACTTTACTATCTTTATCAGATCTCACTTTTGCGAGTGACCGTGAAGGGATTGACAACCCCTTTATCGCGTTGGTTACAAGGTTCTTGATTGTTTGTGCAGGTACTAGGTGACTTGTGCGTTGTCTCCTACTGGATTGATACCTTGGTTCTCAAAAACTGAGGGAAATACTTACGCTACTTTGCTGCATCACCCTTTCCTCTTCAAGGGAAAAACCAACGCATGCTCAAGAGGTAGCAGAAGCTAATGATGATGATCATGAAACTTCTGATCAAGTTACTGTTGAACCTCGTAGGTCAACCAGAGTAAGATATGCACCAAAGTGGTATGGTAATCCTGTTCTGGAGGTCATGTTACTTGACCATGACGAACCTACGAACTATGAGGAAGCGATGATGAGCTCAGATTCCATGAAATGGCTTGAGGCCATGAAATCCGAGATGGGATCCATGTATGAGAACAAAGTGTGGAATTTGGTTGACTTGCCCAATGATCGGCAAGCCATAGAGAATAAATGGATCTTCAATAAGAAGATTGACGTTGACGGTAATGTTACTATCTACAAAGCTTGACTTGTTGCGAAAGGTTTTCGACAAGTTCAAGGAGTTGACTAAGATGCTCTACAGGTGTCTCCGATGGTGTTTGTTGAGTTGGCATAGATCGAGATTAGGATTTGTCACTCCGATTGTCGGAGAGGAATCTCTGGGCCCTCTAGGTAATGTACATCACTACAAGCCTTGCAAGCAATGTGACTAATGAGTTAGTTGCGGGATGATGCATTACGGAACGAGTAAAGAGACTTGTCGGTAACGAGATTGAACTAGGCATGATGATACCGACGATCGAATCTCGGGCAAGTAACATATCAATGACAAAGGGAACAACATATGTTGTTATGCGGTTTGACCGATAAAGATCTTCGTAGAATATGTAGGAACCAATATGAGCATCCAGGTTCTGCTATTGGTTATTGACCGGAGATGTGTCTCGGTCATGTCTACATAGTTCTCGAACCCGCAGGGTCCGCACGCTTAACGTTCGATGACGATATGTATTATGACTTATGTGATTTGATGTACCGAAGGTTGTTCGGAGTCCCGGATGAGATCACGGACATGACGAGGAGTCTCGAAATGGTCGAGACATAAAGATTCATATATTGGAAGGTTACATTCGAACACCGAAATGGTTCGGGTCGTTTCAGATAAGTTTCGGAGTACGGGGGTTACCGGAACCCCCTCCGGGAAGTTATTGGGCCTTATGGGCCTAGTGGTGGAAGAGAGGAGGCAGGGCAAGAGGTGGTGCCCCCCCGGCCCAAACCGAATTGGACTAGGGATAGCCCCCCCCCTTTCCTTCTCTTCTTCCTCTCCTTCCTTCTTCTCCTACTTGGACTAGGAAAGGGGGAAACCTACTCCTACTAGGAGTAGGAATCCCCCCTTGGGCGCGCCCCTTGAGGCCGGCCCTCCTCGTCCTCCCCTCCTTTATATACGGGGGAGGGGGGCACCCCATAGACACACAAGTTGATCCTTAGCCGTGTGTGGTGCCCCCCTCCACAGTTTTTCACCTCGGTCATATTGTCGTTGTGCTTAGGCGAAGCCCTGCGTCGATAACTTCATCATCACCTTTACCTCACCGTCATGCTGATGGAACTCACCCTCGGCCTCAGCTGGATCAAGAGTACGGGGAACATCACCGAGCTGAACGTGTGCAGATCGTGGAGGTGTCGTGCGTTCGGTACTTGATCGGTTGGATCGTGAAGACATTCGACTACATCAACCACGTTACTAAACGCTTCCTCTTTCGGTCTATGAGGGTACGTAGACACACTCTCCCTTATCGTTGCTATGCATCTTCTAGATAGATCTTGCGTGATCGTAGAAATTTTTTAAAATACTGCATTCCCCAACAATTGTACCTTGAGATTCCAACGAGAGCCCAGTCTCCTCGTCGAAATCCTCACCAGCGAGCAGCCAGAAGCGATTGCCCGCCGGCGAGATCCCTACAATTGTACTGCGTTCCCCAACAATTGTACCTTGAGATTCCAACGAGAGCCCAGTCTCCTCGTCGAAATCCACACCAGCGAGCAGCCAGAAGCGACTGCCCGCCGGCGAGATCCCTACTCCCGACCCTGGGAGCGAGCGAGACTGAGCAGGCGTGGGAGCGGCGGGGGAAGCGCAGCGACCTCCTCTGGGTCAGTGGCATCTTCAGTATCTTCTTCTTCGTACCAGGCTTCGTTCCTCCCTTGCCCTTGCCGCTCCCCAGATCTGTCCGCGCCTCCGACGCCACTGCAGGAGCAGGCCTCACCTCCCTGGCCACCGCAGGCACCGGTGCAGAGAGACCCATCACCGCACCAACCATGTACTCCGACGGGCCCGCCGGAGCGCGGCGGCGCGAGCGGAACGCCACCCACTTCATTGCTTGCATAGGGTCGTCCGATTCCGCCTCCTCCATCGCCCACAGCAGAATCCTGAGCGCCCCCACCGGCTCGCCCGTCGGTGCGAGGCGCCAGTCCTCCGCCTCGGTGAGCTTCCTGTAGGCCACCCCCGCCGCCTCCTTCAGATTTCTCTTCGTCGAGAACCTGGAGATGATCTCCATCAGCTTCGCCAGCTTCGATTCATCCCCGTCTGCGATCACCCGAGCCATCGCCTCGAGCCTCAGCTTCCAGGGCTCCATGGTTATCCTCTCGCGGAGCGCTCGCTTGTGGGAGAGAAGGGGAGTAGATTTCATCGAAAAGGGAGGGAATGGCCGCACCGCACCGCGTAGCAGCTTTAATCCCCCTCCATTCCCGACGCTCCCTCTCCTCCTCCGCCTCGATCTACGCGTTGTGCCGCGCCTCCGCCTCAGAACCCAGCACCCTGTCGACCAACACAAAGTGACAAGGAAAACGCACCTGCGTCCCCTCCCAGATCGGAAACTTCCCGTGTACCCGCATCGAGTCGACGCGTACCCCGTGGTTGTCGATGAGGGCCAGCACAGGGGAATCACCACGCCGGAGCAGAACGCCTCGCTTGAAAATCATCAGCGCCGGCGTGGATAGTCGGCGACGAGGTGAACCGCCCACCGGCGGTCGAGCGGAGTTGCCTCATGCGTTGTCATCCCAGCTGGAGAATTTTTTTAGATAATGGATGGAGCAAGCACTTGGAACCATTCATATATGGAGCTACTGCAGAAAGAACTTTGTGATCTTGCTCAGTTGTTAGCTGTACTACGGAGTAGATGGCAGTACTGTCATACAGTATCGTGTACGTCTGTACGTGCCAAGTGGATCCACCTACGTGGCACGATCTATATATATTTTTTTCCTTTTGGGAGACGCTACATGACATGATTGATTACATGGTGCGCTTGTCTGTCATGTCGACGACGTTGATGAGCCATGATGGCATGCATGCGACCCCCTCCCCGGCTACAGTGACAGTATCTAGAGCTAGCTCGCCTGCCCCCTCCCATGCTGGCAACGGCCTCTGTTGGCTCTGCCGGTTCAATACGACGAGACAAAAAGGCTTCTTTCACGCTCTCGCGTGCCGCTTGAATAGTCGACAACGCTACACTGTCATAAGCCGTGGCTTTCTGATCAGCAATCATTGCATGGCCGGGCCGGGGGTGCGAGCTCTCGGCCTGTGAGATTGTGATATGAATATGAACCTGATCGAAGTTGTGATTATTCTTGGACTCACAGAAAGGTGCGGTGCGTTTGTGTAGGCTTTCGTCTTAAGCAAGGGATATTTCATGGATATGTTGTTTCGGGGTTTTTTTTTTTATGATAATACATGTCTCATTTATATCATAACGACCATAGTACAAGTTATATACATACCGACCTGACAAAACTGAAAAGACAGCAGACCACTAGCCTTTGCACACAGAAACACCAGCCAAGAAATAAAATTACAAACAAGACTGAAGAATCCTCTGAGCATGACACCAACGCCCGTCACCTGCCTCTGGCAGCACCATAGCAGCCACCAAAGGAGAAAATGACGGATCACCTCCACACCCGAGCTCGACACGGCTCCATCGATGATATGCAGCTTTGCGGACCTCCAAGGTGGCTCACCAATAAAGACGAAGCCATTGCCGTTGAACGAATCAGACCGGAGCAACACCCCGGACACGCCATCGAATTCCAGATCTAGCACCCCCGCCCAATTAAGATGTTGGAGGAGGAAACCATACCTGCATGCCACGAACCACGAACCCAGATCCACCATCTTGCAGATGCCGTCGATGCATATCACAATCTGCATCCGCTCCTGGACTACCTCCCAAACTCCACGCCGGCGCTGGAGCAAACGCCGTCGCAACAGCGGAGCCCGAGGACAAAGGTCCACCACGAGGATGCCGCCGCCGTCGCCGCACCATCCTTACTTGAACAGTCTGATTTCCAAATTCACCCAAAAAACGAATCGTCTCGTTGAGGAAGAATCTGAAAATTTATTAGTCGGCGTCGCCATCGCCGTCGCCAAAGCCATGACGATGAACGACCCAAAATTCTAAAAAAAACTAAGGCCTAAAACAATCCACATGCGTGGATCCGACGACCCTCCTCACCACCGACGACCGAAGTCGTCAGCGGAGGGGAGCCGCCGGAGGACGGCGGCGGAGGAAGTCGCACTGGCGGCAAGAGGCGATCGCCTTTCTTTTCTTCTACTGGAAGAAAGAAAGCCTTTCCTCGGTCTCTACGCGAGCGTCAAATCGGAGACCTTGTTGCTTCGGGGCTTGATTAGTACTCCTTCACCGGAGTTGGTTTCCTACCAACGTAGGTGTACTGTTCCATACAATTATACATGCTCGTACATCTAGGAATCTAGCTGCTACTACTACTAGTACATAGCTCCTGAATGGTTTGTCCATCATCGTGACTTCGTGAGCCATTTCCCTGTCGTGGCAGGGCAAGTACGTACTATTCGTACATATTTTCGGCTTCGGTAGTTCACGTGTGCATGCACTGGTTGCGAGAGCCACGCCACCGGTTTCGACGGGTGGCCGCCGGCGAAACGGACCAGCCCTGCCGTGCGCACACGGCACACGCTCGCCAACCCGCGCACCCGTTGTCGCGGCGACACACCATCCACGCACGGAACGGCAAACGCGGCCAGGCCCGGCCTTACGGGCGCCCAAGTCAGATCGGGATCCGGAGAGCGCGACGGCTTTCTTCTCCCGGTGCAGGTGGGGCCGGGCGACGGCGACGCGCCCCCGACGCGTGTCGCGCGGAGAGTCCGGTGCGGGGAGATCACTACTGTATGTGCCTATCCCGTCGACGTCCACGTCCACGTCGACCTCCGCTCCGCTCGCACGCATGAACCGCTCCGTGATCCGCGAGTCGTCGGCACGCCGGGTTTCCCTTTCGGGATGGCTGTCCCGCCGGCGCCCGGCGGAACGCTTCAACTTGCCAGATCGGCACTAGAGACGCGGAGCAGAGAAATGTCCGGATAATGGCAACCGGGCCAATCATGGCAAGCAGCAAGGTCATTTCCACCTTTTGTTTTTGATGAAGGAGCAAAGGTCACCGCGACTTCAAGGGATGGGTGGCCGCTCTCCTTCCACTTCCTCCCCTTGGAAAAAAATACATAAACTGGTTTATTTGACAGTGATCGGCTCTTTAAAGTATGTTATCTAGGAGTAGATCATTTCCGGGCGCTTCTTTTCCTGTCGGGACGGATCGACTTGTGTCAATGCTCCGTCGCCATGTGTGCCGCGACTCCGGGTTCCCGCTCCATGCCAATGCGTCGCACTGTTCTTCAAGGACACGCATTTTTCTAGTCGTAATGACAGCGCCTTCTGGTTCACATTCTTGAGATTTTTGCACCGGAATCCTGTTTCAATCCTTCACGTCTCCTGTCCTGTCACAACGAGTACGGCAATACGCATTCATTAGTTCAGCTAATCAATCGGACCAAAACCTTCCGGTCGAAAACACTGACCAATTTATCCAGTTTAGTATATCATATCCTGTTTGACGTGGCAGATCCTTTTTCACACCACTACTCCAGCCTCCATCGACTTTCTATACTGAACTCACTTACTTGTGTTCAGACTTCAGAGACACCGTATCAAACCGGTTTTCTTACAAAAAAGGCTAAAGGAACTAGGGCATCAATTGGCGGAGATGCCAATGTTAGGCTGTTTGCAACTAGCACGAGAGACCGGAAACGAAATGGCCTGCTTGGACCCCTCCATACTTTAGGCCAAGAACATCTTTTTCCCTCAACCACGCGTGTTCTTTGCTCGGTTTCAAGTTTCAACCAAGTTTATGTTATTCAGGGCTGAGGGTTTATGCCCCCTGCCCGCAAACATCACAGCAGGGGCGTGACAAGAATTCGGAACATGCTGCCAAAAACAGGAGAGAAAAACATACTTGCGGTTTCATAATCGAATGTCGGTCAAACCGCGATCTGCAAAGATCTGTTGGGGATGCAGCCACCAGGGACAGTTGACCAAAAATCTGCAGGTGGCCAGGACGACTAATTCTGAGTGGTTGGCACTAGGCCTTGCAGAAATTGACCTCTTCAGATGCCATCATCAGAGAGGATTACTATTATTTCAATAGCAAATCAGCAGTCAGAGGCAGGAACACACTAGAATGCCAGATAAGCGCCCAAAAAACGTCGGTTTCAGCTTGTCCATGGCTATGTGTCCAGGCAACGGGAGACTACAGCAAAGCAGTGCAAAGCCTGCATGTCATCCAGTATGTCAGCTCAGAATATAATAAAAAGGGCAACCTGGTGCATGTAGCTCCCGTTTGCGCAGGGTCCAGGGAAGGGTCCGACCACTTTGGGTCTATAGTACGCAGCCTTTCCCTACATTTCTGAATATAATAAATGTGAATAACTTATGTTGATACAGGTGTTCATTGTGAGGATTTTCAAAGGAGATAGGCACAGAAGAATCCCAACTACTTCAGATTTGCACTGATCATCACTAAGGCCATGGCATGGACAGCTTCGGTCTCTTGTAAACTACCGCTGCTTTCTGGTGCGCAAAGCATGTGCCCAGAACTCAAGTGCAGATCATGTCAGCAGCAAAGCACTTAAACCAAAACAAACATGATCGACCAAGTAAGAAGAAGCATGTAAAGACTTTGTGTGGAATGTTTGCACAAGGGTCCTCTATGTAGTCACTGTCTCGCCTCCTGCATGTTTGGCCAATAACCTACAATATTCTAGTTTTCAAAGTGAAACATCCAGACCTATTGTTCATATAATGTAGAACAAGATGTCACATGCATCATGCCATCAAAAAATAACTAAATGTGGACCAAACATCACCTAAAATAATGATTTGGATGTGAACTAGTTATGTTTCCCTTCTCTAAAAGTCACTATCCCACTTCCACCATGTCCAACCAATAGGTTATATGATTGGCATGTTTAAGAAAGTAACTTTACCTGGGATCAATTCGTTTTATATAGGGTCAAAAAAATCAGAATATTTCCTGCATCATCAGAAAGTAACCACATTATCAGGATAACAAAAAGCAAATGTGGTACCAGCTAAAGAAAGAAACGTGTATCTGTAGTTGGTTATGAACCAAGCCGCATCAATTTGGAAACGTTAGTTAAGATTTTGTCATTAGCTGCAAATAACTTCACCACGTCGATAGGAACTAAGCCCAGGGATATTGGACGTTTTTGTGCGTGAGTGTCAAAAAATAATCAAATGAAGGCAATCAGATACCATCTCCATCTGAGTTACTAGTATTTTAAGGTAATAACTTAATGGCACTGCATAACACTGACAGTTAGTTGAGGTAATAACTTCTATATAATCAGGTTATGATAACTGCAACAGACGTGGCTTCTTCTGTACCGTCTGGCGTCAGGTATTTTATATACACACTAAGTCGATCGGAGTACAAGATGAAGTGCAGCCAATCACTCTATGGTTCACTGTACAAGATGAAGTGCAGCCAATCACTCTATGGTTCACTACTTCACTTCTTGTCACCATGGTTATCCAGGAGATGCATTCTTCCACCTTGTAATCAAATAAAAAAGAACACATGCGGCATGATCAATATTATTGAGATCATCACACCAACTAACAATTACACAAGTCGGAACCTAAAATGATAAAGGACTCAGATACTAAATTTGCAGAGAGAGCGTTCGTATAATAAAACTGGCCTTTATGCACTCTTCCAACCAAGGACACAAAAATATCAACATATTTATTCTCAACTTTCACTTACTCCACCTTATGTTGACATGTGCATACCAGTCTGTGTACAATGAGCAGCAATGGAGAATGCACAACAAACCATGGGTAACATAACCAGTTGGGCAGTGCATTAACAGGCAGGGAATTCAAAATAACCTTCTCTGATGGCTCAAAGATTTAACATCTAGTGTGCACAAATTTAAAGCAAATCAAAACCTTCTGGTGTCAGAATTCAGGCCTGCATTCATATCCTCAGAAAAGCAACTGAAGCTTCTAATTCCTGGACCAGTTTCCACTCTTTCCCCCCGATTTGTGCTGGAGACAGATATCTGTTATACATATGTCCTTTGAAGCTGCTTTGCACATGTCATAAACCGTCAGTCCGGCAATGGTCACTGCAGCCATTGCTTCCATTTCAACCCCTGTCTTCCCGCAAGTGGTGGCTTCCCCTTCTATGACAACACTAGAGTCCTCTTCATTGAGAGTGAGATCAACACGAACATGGGAGAGATTAATGTTGTGGCACAGGGGTATGAGGTTACTAGTTTGCTTCGCACCAGTTATTCCAGCTATCTTTGCAACAGTAAGTACATCGCCTTTGGCAATCTGGTTTGACGCCACCAAGTTAAATGCCTTCTGGCCTAGCAAGACCCTGCAACTGGCTATAGCTACTCTCTCACTGTCATGTTTGGGTGAGACATCAACCATCTTTGCCTGGCCACTGCAATCAACATGGGTAAGACCCGGTTGTGTCTCCCGGGCTGCAGGAGTGGGATGGACTACTTGCTGCGGAGGATTTGAGCCCAAAGGGCTGGCTGAAGGAGATTCGCCAAATATCGATTCCATTTCCTGGAATTACAAAGTTCAAGATAATTATTAATGCCCAATGACCAAATATATTAGTACGAGGACAGTTCACAATACTCATGACTAAGTCAGAAACCTATATTAGTTTGTGTAGATTTTTTGTCTTTAAGAATTCTGCATACTACAATTCAGAACCGAAGGAAACAGATTCAGTTGGTAAATTCTAAATTGGGAAAGCTTAGAGAGGAAAAATGAAACATACTGGATAGTAAAGTATCTATACCCCTAATCATTCACCACATTTCAAGTGAGTCATCTACTTATGGACGTCCTCAATCATTATAACATGTTTTAGTATGATTAAATGGAAATTCATATCTTTAGTTTCGACATCCAGTAAGAATAAACTATACCTCTTTTATTAAGCAAATCTTCCCGGTGATGTTGGTTCACAGGACATACAATCAAAAGTTCATGTTGTTCTCAACTAAGTCGTGTTCAGTATCTTTGTTTTCACTGGATAGACGATTAAGATAAAACAAACTGTGTTTTAATCCTGTAGGCTGTAGCTAACAATAGCTGTTCTTTCTCCTTTGTCAGGCTGTAACAGTTTTGTTAGCAACACCACATTTCTGTCAGCAAGGACTTGAAATCAGGTTGTAACTACAGTTTTTTTTTCTTTACCTGCACTGTAGTACCAGGCCTTGGATTTTCTTACTTTCTAAATCAGTGTCATAATAGTTTAAGTCAAGCAAAGTACTGTGTATACATTTTAAAAGACAATGCATAAACCTTTAGCTTCGATTGTCTTTTTGGTGTTCCAATTATACAATTTGTGTCTAGAACATCATTAATGGGATTCCATATCCTTGTTCTGTCATGAGTACACTGAATTATTTGTTTATTATAAAGTTATGAAGTTATGTTATTCAAGGATGGATGTATAAGTGGAATAGTAGTACTTTGGGATTTCTTTCAGTCGATTCGATTTGGCAGCCATCTGTTCAAACATTTTTCTTTTGTTTAGAGCACATGAACTGCACTAGAATATTTTGACATCTTTGGAAGTTAGACACATTTGAGAAAAGTTACACATGATCATGATGGATGAAGAATGAATAATATATAGACAAAACAGCTGTAAGTTTCTATTATTGGTTATAAAAAAATGCAGCTCCAGAATTTGTACTGAACTAGATGTTCATTTCAGTCAGTTGTTTCTGAAAGTTGGAATTACAGGAGTGGTCAAGAGAAGTTGGCCCAACTGTGATTCTTGGCACCGATCCCGTACATGAATCTGACGGTCAGAATGAGTGGATCCACGGCTCCATGGTTTTCCTAAATTTTATCCAATTAATATTATTCTGAATCAGATGAATAACACCATGTTTTTTTTGGAAGTAACATTGTGATATGGAAATAGCCTAATTAATCCTCTTTGTTGCGTGCACCCTATTTGCTTAACGCTAGATCATGAATTTGCTTAATTTTGCTCGAGTGGATATATCTGCTGATAACTTTTGCTACCCATCAATTTTTTTGAAAAAAAGACGCATATCAAGGTTGCAGTTTGGGTGGTAATTCGGATGTCCCATTTTTCTTTTGCCATTGAAGATCCTCCTATACCCTGAGCATATGAAGAAACAAATTTGCTTTAGTTTAATTTAGGACATGTTTTACCTCTTCTTTGACAAAGTTAATTTGTTATCATGTGCCGTGCACCCAAGCCATGAACAGAAACTTCCTTTCTCACATATATTATCTATATTTTGTCTGAAGCCATGATTTGTCCATGTCCTATAGTTCATTTGGGTATTAGTCAATATAATTTTCGTGGTGTATATCATTTGATACATATAACCTGATTTCTGGATGTGTTCTACAGGAAGAGTCCAAGGCTGCACTATTTCAGCCTTTTTTTGCCACATATAGGGAGTAGTAGACTATAATTCACCAAACTTAAGCGTGCTACAATAGGACATGGTTATCTTACAGCTCAGGCATAAAGGGAAAAGTAACTATCATGATCATGTTGGACACCCAACCTGAAGATACCAAAAAACACCACATGCACGTACACGGCAATTACGTAATTGCCATTACCCAAAGCATCAAACGACAAATATGTCTAGTAATCTAGCCATGTCTAGTCTCAATAAGATGACTAAATAACAGTAAAGGAAAAGAACAGGTTACACATGACGAATTATTTAAAGAGAGAGTGAAGAAACCTAACCCTATTGAGCTCCGCTATAGAATCAGAAAGGATTCCAGTAGCAAAGCATCTCCAGCCTCTACTTCTTTCTATTCTCGGGAGAATGAAGCGAAAGATGGACATGTGTAAACAATTGCCGCACAGTTTACACTTCTGCAAGGAATAAGTAAACAGAAAACAGAGAAAGTTTAGCACAGAGATACTCTCTACCTGAAGTCTTAATAACAACTCCAAGGCTAGGCTGCCCAGATATGATGATACAGATACCGTGAAACGGCAACTTTTTAAAAATGCAGCGATACATTTTCATATATATAGATACTAAAACAATATAGATATTAATGATTCTATGCAGGAATGGGAACATAATTGTTTTCCAATCCCATGAGCCAACACACCACTCAAGCTCACCAAATCATGATAACTGCACGTGCAAGCTGCCAAGCTCATCAAATCACAATGACTGCATGAGCAAGACACACCAAGACATTAGTGATTGCACCGGATGTATCCAGATGTATCAGCATATCCGGGCAGTATCCACCTCTTATAGACTGGTTTTCTGCCGTATCCGTGTTTCGTAGCTCAAGGTGAATGTGTGACGAAAACCTACTCATTTGAGTGTATAACATGATTACCCCCCACCCTACCACAGTACCACCACCACAAATAGTTCTAGAACATGACACAATCCAAATCCATGTAGAAATTCAGGAAATCCTATGTCCATTTAATTCTTCCCTGAGTTCCAAATCGCCTATGTCCATTTGGCTTGTGGAACGGGGCTGTCCTTGCAAATTTGGAGGCCCAATTCAAATTCTTATGAAATTGGGATTGATCTGCAATCCCAACTTTTGTGTTTGGTTGCCAAAAGTTCATAATTTCCCCATGGAAACACATGGCAATGCCAACTTACGTCTGCCTATTCGTCAAACAATAATGTCTAGCTGCCCAAGGTGGATTATATTCCCTATATGGTGAGTAACCTGATCGTATATGTCAAGTTGGGTGTATTGTAATTTTTGTAATTTTGTTCATATAGGGAGAAAATTAACAATAAAATGGAGCATTCATATTCCCCACCAAGCATACCTCTCGCAAAGACCACCATAAAATTTCACTCAATACGAGATGGAAGCCTGATAGACCATATAATGCAACCAAAGAGAATGGGGGAAGAGCCCTCCGCCTGCTGCTTCGATGAGTACCCAACACAAGAGGCGAGAGAAGCCTACCTATGTCCGGGGGGTGCGTCCTTGGTGCAGCTCCAGGTGGACTGGATCCTCGACCAGCGTCGAGGAGGACTCGACGACGGGCGGCTCGTTGGGCGACGGCGGCGCAGATCCTATTCCTAGGGCGGCGTCGAGGAAAGGGTTCGTCCGGTCGGCGGTGCCGCGGCGGTGGGTCGGACGAAAGGCAGCAGCGGGTCAGAAGGTTGCGATCACTACTCGGGCCAGGCGCGGGAGGCCCACGGGAAAGATGTACCGGCCGGCCCGTGGGTGCGGTTGGTTTTGCGTAGTGAGCACGGGCCATAAATTGAGAGAAGTTGATCCTCAAAATACAAAAAACAAATTTGAGAGAAGTTGGGAGTCACTAGAGTCGTCGCGGATTTCCTCCGGATTCAGGCGCGTTCACAACGAAGCAACCTGAGAACGGTTAAAGTCAAATACCACTTTATGATTTTCTCAAAATAATCATGAACATTACTTTTGTTTACAAAACTATTTAAATGTATGAACCGGTTTCAAATTCATTAACATTTTTTTACTCACCAAACATTTTTTGAATCGATGAACTTTTCTTTAAAATTGGGAAACAAATTAAAAAAACAAAATATTTATTTTTATTTTTGTGAACATTTTCTAAAGTGTATTGTACATTTTTTTCATATTCCGGAATATGTTTTGAATAACGATCATGATTTTCGGAATATGTTTTGAATACACGATCATTTTTTCAAAATCATGAACATGATTTTATTTCCTGACCATTTTTTCAAAATTGTGATTCTTTTTAATTTTGCAAACAGTTTTGCAAAACCACCAACATTTTTTGAATCTGCAATTTTTTTTATGATTTTCTAAACATTTTTGAATTCACATATATTTTATGATTTCTCAAACATTTTATTTGTGAAAACTCGCAACTTTTAGAATATTAAAATCACGAATTAATTTAAAGAAGAAAGAAGAAAGAAAACATAACGAGAAAAGAAAAGACAAAAAGGTAAAATAAAAAAACAAGCAAGTAAAGCCCCACAAATGGGCCGGCCCATGAACGCATACATGGGTAGGACATGCGTGAGAAAAGAAAGATAAAAAGTGTGAGAGCTAGGGATCAAACCCTAGTCTCGTTGCCAAAAGATCTACCAGCCAACCACTCTGCCATTCGTTTTTCTGTGTATTCTACTCGTCGCTCCCCTATAAAACAATGAAGGAGGTGGCGATTTTTGGTCCGAAAAATTAAATCGTTTTCTACTTATGGGTGGCATTGATGGGTAATTTTTATCAACTTGAAGGGTACTTTTAATGACGGACGACCAGAAGCGATAGCCGCTTTATTAATAGGTAAAGATAAAGATAAAGATGTACACGCACCGAACATCCCAAAAATATCCAGAAAAAAAACAAATAAAAAAACAAATAGAAACAGAAAGGAACAAAGGAAGAGAGAGGAGGGCCGTATCGTACAGGTAATGGGCTTGAGAAAGTTGAGGAATTGACACTCAAATTTGTGATCAGTCGAAAAACCCAGGTCAAGACAACTCACCAAAAAAAACGCAAATCTCAAAGCAGAAATCGATGAGGAAAAAAAACTAGCTGACCCAAAATCAATTTTCTGGCAGTTTACATATGGCTAAAATGATTTACGCCTACAAAGGCTAAAATGATTTATATTAAATCAAAAGCAAACAGTGAAGCTAATCAAACTATGCTTAGTTCAAAATTGACGGGCGTTCAGACGAGCCGCGACGCCGGCGAGCCGCAAACGTCTTTCCCGGCTCCGAAAGACAGACGGCACCCCCGGGCGACCCTCGAAGCCCTCCATAAGCTCAACCCTCTCCACGCGCTCTCACCAGCAACGCACCAAGGCGTTGACCTCAGAGCTTTAATTCCCCAACCCCCACCACCTCCCATCGCAGACTCGCAGAAGCATCCAAACAAACAAGAGAAGAAGTCGATCGAGAGCAGCACCGGCAGCCGCGGAAGGGAGGCCAAGAGACGACCGAGCGGCGGCAGCATGGACCGGAACATGACGGGGCTCCTGCTCGGGTGCGTGGGCGCCGCCATGACGGTGCTGGCGTACCAGCAGACGGTGGTGTCCAGCACGCAGTGCATCGGCGCCGGCCTCGCCGTCCTCGTCTGCGCTCTCTGCATCAAGGAAGGCTTCTTCTCCTTCTGATGCCCGCCGCCCGCGTAGCGCACAGCATTTGCCGGTTTCAGTTTCCATATTCCTTTGTAGCTCCTCCTGGTTGGATCATCTGATCCGCATATGATTGCTGCAGATCGAAGTGGTTGTATCTTGTATTCTGTAATTTCCTCCCTTTTCTTATACATACATAGTAGTTTTTTGTCTGTCTTGAAGCGTGGCTGATTGCATCTCTTTTGTTGTTGTTGTTGTGCGCTGATTACATCTCTTTTACGACTAAATTGCGGTTTCTGCCTTTCTTGGATGCATACAACCAGTCAAATCCCCTAACCACCAAAGGAGAATCATTCGCCTAAAATGGTTGACTTAATGTACTCCATTGCTTTTCGTACTACTTTTTGTACAAGAGACAGTCTAGTGTTTAACAGGAATACCTGCAAGCATCAGGAAATGAAATCCGCACAACTACAATAACATGGAATGCCGATGAAGTGCCGTCCCACAATAGCATGCAGTTACCTGCTTTACTAGAAACAGAAATACTCATCTCGAACGTAAGTACATTTTGAGCGTAGAACTATCCGTTCTGTACTATCCCTGCCTCATCTACAAACTGCCATGACACGAGACAACACTACGTAGCTGCTGTTCAGTTCAGATGCGCTGTTGGAAATTTTGCATTGCCGCACAACACCAAGCAGACGGACAGAGGGGTGCCGCCACCATCATCTGAAGTCGTGAATGATCTTCAGAACTTCAGAACTCGTGAATGATCTTCTGCAGAGAAGAGTAAGTCCCACTTGCGGCAACCAAGGAGCCGAGAACGATGATCATGACGATCAGCGCGACCTCGGCCCTGCTGCACCTCGCCGTGCCGAAGATTTTGAGGTAGCAAATGCACGGGAGCAGCATGGAGGCCATGACGCTGAGGAGCGAGCCGACGAGCGCCATGAGGTGGCCGAAGAAGGGGACGGCGAGGGCCACGATGACCGTGCTGATGACGATGAAGGTCCTGATGAGCATGTTGAGGGACCTCTTGTTGCCAGCAAGCAGCTTCTCCTCGATCGCTGTCGCGACGGGGGTCACCATCATAGCGTACTTTGAGAACGGGTTGATCAGCGCCGTGTAGATTGCTAGCTTGGAGCTGAGCTTGCCCTCCGGGAGGTTCAGGGTCACCTGAGACTCGACGTCGTCGCCGTACATGAGGTAGCCCAGTATGGCCATGGATCCGTAGTTGAGGGTGCATGCCACGAAGCATATGACCAGTACCTGTCAATGCACTCCAACAGACAGACATGCCAAATCTTCAGTCATTCAATCTACTGTACTTTTTAGTTGAGGGAAGTGAGACATCGTTCAGCATAGAACACTGTTAGGTCACTGTCACATGTTTTTTAGTATCAGATCTATTGCACGTTAAAACGCCAAGAAAAATACAATGATGAACAGTTTGGGAATGTCTTGGCTGGCGTTAAAATGATAGGCCACTCATTGATTAGTGATTACCTTGGAGAACTTGTCCTTTTCCTTCATGGAATTGCACAATGTCGGGAATATGGCGTGGCCGCAGTAGCAGAAAGTGTAGAGTCCGAGCGCGGTGGGTAGGCCGCTGACGTTGAGCATGGTGCCTTTCCCCTGAAAGCCGACGCCGTCAACCACCGCGGCCCAGAGCACGCAGAAGACCAGCACGACCGACGCGAGCACGCCGCTGGCCGACACGTAGGCGAGCACGCCCAGGTTCCTGAGCCACGTGGTGGGCAGGATGACGATGGAGACGAGCACGATGAAGAGGTGCTTGCCGGAGAGCAGGAGCACGCCGCCGAGGCTGAGGCTGGCGCCCGGGAACAGCTTGTCGAGGTTGTCCCCCTCCAGTATGAGGAAGCCGATGGCGACGAGGTAGAGCTCGGCGTACATGAAGGCCGAGACGGCGAAGCGGCCCTTGGCCCCGAAGGCGCGCGCGCCGATGTCCGGGTAGCCGCGCACGTCCGGCGACGCGCCCATGCACGTCTGCAGGAGCTGGCCGGTGTAGCAGCAGACGATGGCGACGAGGAGGAGCAGCACCAGGCTGAGCCACCCGCCCTCCGCCAGCGCGTACGGGATGGACAGCAGCCCCACGCCTGAAACCTCGACATCGACCGGTCAGTCAGAGTGGGCCGACACTGTCAAGAAAGGGCATGGCCGTACCGAAGATACAGATTGTTGCAGGCAACGGAAGAAAGATTCGGGCTCCGGACTCACCGGAGAGGGCGTTGAGGCCATTGAAGCATGTGCGCAGGGACGTCGCGCCGCCGGCCGCCGGCGAGCACTGCGCCTCGTGGTCGTGCGCCGCCGCGGGGTCCTTGCCGGGCAGCAGGCCACCGTGCGCGTGGAGGAGTGGCTGCTCGAAGCCCGGTAGCCCGCCCGGCGAGTCGTGCGGCGCCGCTCCGCCAATGGCCATCTTACTCTTATCCTACCTCCACCTCTAGGCGACGCCTCCTCTAACGAAGCTCTAGCAAAGACCAAATATTTTCACGACGGATGGAACAGGCAGGGGGCAGGGAGCAGGGAGAGCGCAACGAGCATGTGGCGCTGCGGCTGCGGCCTGATCCGCGGCTGTATAAAAGGGAACCCTACCTCGGCTTCTTCCTCCTCTCCTGCGTGCGGCGCCGACGACGGGTCACGAGTCGGGAGGCCCACACGGCTCGGGAGCTCTCTCTTGTGCGCTGCGCGCGCGGCCCATGCGGTTTGGGAAGTCCGAGAGCAAGACTCCGCGGGATCTGCGGCGTTAGATCTGCCATGTGGCATGCTGCTCTGGTGTGATAGTATGTGAAGCATCTCGTTCCGCAGGGACTGGAGATTTGGAGTAGAGTTTCTTTCCACCCTTCTTTCTTTAGTATCCCCGAAGGATGGGCTTTGTACGATGTCACGTCTCGTCTTATCAAAAAAAAAAAAAAGAGTTGGATCCGAGGAAACCTTTTTCTTTTTCTTTTGAGGGTAATCCGAGGAAACCTCAATGGAACGGGTAACGTAGCCTTCGTTGCTCGCTCCCGACCGTTTACGTGCGCATGCAGCTACACTATAGTACACATGGTCCGTTTAGTTGCTCCCGTAACTAGGAGTACTACTATATTTTAGGAAAGCCTCTTGATTAGGTTGCATGAGTGGGCATGCCGTGGCTAGCGCTCACGTGCAAGCATTAGTTTTATCAGCCTAGTGGTTCGCACCACTGAGCTACTTCTGTGGCGCACCACGGCATAGGGAGTAGTGCCTCGTGTGTGGCTTGAGCCCTGATATGCCGTCACAGCTGGCCAGGCTCGTCCAACGGCACGTTAACACGTGATAAATGTGTACAAAGTTCGCTGTTATTTGCAACTAAGGAAAATCAGATGTTATTAATAACAATGTCATATCACTATAACTACGTGACCGGGGCGCGAGGTAGGGCGTGGCGAGCAATCTTCAAATCATTCAAAATAACTACTGCTACGTGGCCAGGGGTGTTACCAGCTTCCCCTGTATTTGCCCGATAAGCCGCCGGTCGCAAATGTTTGCACACAATCACACCCACATGTTTCTTCATATCACCAGGAGTCCAGGACACATTTCGTTCACACGCTGTAACTAGCAATGTGGCCCAAGACCCGGAATTCATGTTGTATACGATCAACCAACGACAAGAACGCACCGGTGCGACAAGTGAACGACAAATGCACCAATGCGATAGGTGAACGACAAATCTCCCGTGTGCTGGGACGGATCCGTCACCTTGCTAGCTCCATGGTCTCAGCCTATTACTCCAATCATCATGGACATTACCCCCCGGCTACATGCATGTAACCAGCAATGTGGCACTATTAATATCTCCCTGGATGCATGATGAGCTTTTATTAAGGCTGTCTATTTGACATTTGACTGTTTTTCAATTCGAAAACAGTCAAATTTTTTGACCAATCAACACATTACACCTGTATGAGCAGAAAAATCAACAGAAAGCAAAAAAGAACGCCTAAACAGGTCGGGGGTAAACATCAAACCCGGGTCGGGGGTAAACATGTTAAATAACGGAGAACCAATACAAAGGTAAAAAGCACTATATTATAGTCAAATTTCCTGATAAATCAAGTGCTGACACCTATGTCCAAATACCATGGACAATTGTATGCTTGTATTTCCAAAAAAGGGGTCGTGTGGCTAAAATCTGACCCAGTTCTAACTAATAACCGAAACAAAACAAGGCAACTATCACCAAACCCTCCTGGACCGTTGCCCACGCTCTTTTTTCCTTTCCTGGACAACAAATCACCTGACAAAGAAAAGGAACAAAAATCATCAGAATACTGGCGTCTCCCAGGACCCTCCTTTAACTTGCATCACACAAGTCATCTGGGAGGCGCCATGGCCCATGGGAGAGGGGAAATGAGAAGAAAGAGTAGAAAAACATCAGAGAGACGTCATGGGAGAGAGGGAGTGAGAAGAAGGAAGAACAAAAACAAGTCAGAGAGGCACATCAGAGGGGCAAGTACCTGGAGAGAAGCAAGGGGGAAGAACAGATCTGAATAATCGGTGGTGGACAAAGGAAGATCATCCAAGAGACGGTCCACAGCTCACGAAATGTCCTACTCCTTTTGATCACACTTCTATTGAACTCTTCCATGTTTTTCCTCACCCTGCTGCTCTACATACACCTGCTACAGGAACTAGCCTGCAAAAAAACCATCATACAATCTAGTGAGAATTTTGGAATCGTCAGGGGAAAAATTCTAACTGTCGGAAGTTAAAACTGTTAATATTTCACTGTCAAAACACTACACCAACACGAATTCCAGTGTAACGTACACATGAAAAAAAAACTTTGCTGCAGTATAGGGCAATGTAGGTAACATGAACCATGAGGAAATTACATGAAAAAAGCTGTGTTGTAGTACACATGAAAAAATCTTTGCTGCGATACATGGCAATGTAGCTAACATGAACTCAGGGGAAATTACAGAGTTAGACAACTCATGACATTCATGGAAAAATGAGATGAATTCCAGTGTAATACCTACATGACATACAATGCAAACTGGGGGAATATTACACCGTATTCCAGCATTATTTAATACAATTCAGAATTACAATGTGATTCTGGGGGATATTACAATATAAATTTGGGGTATGTATATTACAATGTAATCCTGGGGAATATTACACTACAAATATAGTGGAAATTACAGAGAAATTAAGAGGTATTACACTGTAATTCAAAGAGTTAAAATTCACCGGAAATTCAAGCAAAAGCTGAACAGAATAAGTACAGAGATACATGCAAGTTCATATGAAGTCATGAATACAGAGACAGACCTATCAGCATAAAGAACACAAGTCCTATCAGATGAATGCATTAATATTGACAATCAAAAGTAGAGCTTGTTACAGTGCTGGTACACATGGACAGTGAAGGAAATGAATAATCACACTAGTGGATTACAATGATAATAACCAAGAGACTACACAAGGATAATCACACAAAGCAGAGTTAAAATCCACTGTAATTCAAGCAAATCTGAACAAGAATGAAGCCCAAATATCAAATAATACAGAGGTTCATCGGGAAAATTACACTACTTTGTTTAGAAGAAGAAAAATTACGCTGAATTTCTAGGAAAATTTACACTGCAATTCGGGGAATAATTACACTATAATTACATAAATAAAGCATGAAGTTTACACTGTAATTATGGGGAAAATTACACTGTAATTACATAAATGAAGCATGGAGTTTACACTGTAATTCTAGGAAAATTACACTGTAATTCTGGGAAAATTACACTGTCATTTAAAAAAATGAAGCATTGGGATTACACTAAAACCTGGGCTAAATTACACTGCAATTCTAGGGTATATTACACTGCAATTACATAAAGGAAGCATGGGGATTGCAATGAAATTTTTGGATACATTACACTGTAATACTAGGGGCATACTACACTGTAATTTTAGGCTAAATTACATTGTAATTCTTGTGAATAAAAAAGATAAGTCATTAGTTGTAACTAGATCAGAAAGACTCACATGATTCACATAGAAATTGAAAATAGTTTTATCAAAACCCCTATCATCACTAGAAAGATCCTAAAAAATAATTCAGTCAACAAACAGAAATTTTAATAAACTGAAAGAAAGAATAAAAACGAAAATGAAAGTAGAGAACAAGACAAAAATAACTACCAAAGACATAGCATTAGAACCATCTTCCACAAAGTCATTAGGCACAAAAGGATCATTCAAAGAATCAGCCCTCTCAATAGAAGAAACTACCAAAACATCATTGTGAGAGACTTCCCGTAGTCTCCCCATTGACCTAAACCTAACAAAACATAATACATGACACACGAAAGAAAATAAAAGAAAGTTGAAAATTATAGGGTAATGGGGCTCAATTACAAGGGAAATCTCACAACAAATAATACATTGAAAGGCAGCAATCAGGGGAATTATAGAGTAATGGGGGCATATTAATACAGTGGAAGAATCACTTAAATACAGTGTAAAACCTAAATACAGTGAAACTCTGAGTAAAAATACACAATAATTAGGGCAACTTACAATGAAAAGGTAGAGGGAGTACACTGCCAAAAACTGAAGATAAATTATATAGTAAGAATGGGGGATATTACAGTGCAAAACCACATGAATGCATGCAAAACATCTGAGAAAAAATACAATGTAAATAACAAAGAAACTGGCGCAGTATTACACTGAAAAAATATACACTGCAATTTACACTGAAAGAAGCATGATAATTACACTGTAATGGGGGTAATTCTAGGGAAAATTACACAATAATTACAAAATAAAGAAGCACGAAAAAACAATGTAATTATGGTATATTACACTGTAATTGCAGGCTAACCTACAGTTTGATTCTACGACACATGAGAATTACAATGTAATGGGGGGAAATATTATACAGTAATTCTAGGACAAATTACACAGTAATTACAAATAAAAAAGCACAAAAACACACGGTAATTACGGTATATTGCACTGTAATTGCAGGGTAACCTACAGTGTAATTCTACGGACATATTACACAGTAATTATAGCAAAATTCACACTGAAGAAAGAAGCATCGGGATTACACTGTAATTAGGGGGAAATACACAGTACTACTAGGACAAATTCCAGAGTAACAACAAATAAAGAAGCATCAGGATACACTGTAAATGCACTACAATTATGGGGTAAGTTACACTGTAATTATGGGTTAAATTACACAGCAATTCTGGATGGGGATACACTGTAATTCTAGGGGTAAGTTACACTTCAAGTCTGGAGTAAAAATACACTGTAAAGAAGCATGCAATTCAGAGAGATTCCTGGACTGACACTACAACAACGCTGCAGCCTAGTACACACAAATTCAGAGAGATTCAGGTACCGGGAGAAATGAACACCTACATCTAACACAAAAAATCATAATGAATTCCAGGGACTACAACATCAAACATCAGCAGCTAACAGCAAATACAACTAAACTGCATAAGCAGGCAAAAATCAGGCTAGATCATCTGCAACTACATCTAATGACAAAGGAACAGACACCCAGGCCGGCAGAAATAAAATTGATAGGGCTAACCACCGCTGCAACTATAACTTCCCCTACCTCTATATCTACATCAGAATAAACAACCTACGCCTACCTCCACATCTACAAGCATGGGAGAATATGACCACAACAAGCAGATGGATTAGAACCCCCACATACAACAAGCTCCTACATAACTCAGGCGAGCAGAAGGATGGGAAATGGAGCGCTAGGCATGGCGGACTAGAAACAAACACGGCAGCAACATGCACCTACCACGGATCCACAGACAACATCAAGAACAGATGAACCATGGATCTATGGATCCAAAACTTACCTAGATCCGGAACTACACAGCCACAACACAAACAAAAGCACACAGGGAAACACGAGAGACAAGGACAACCGACCGCGGCAGCGGGGATCGAAGAGAAAAGGGAGGAGAAATCGAAATCGAGCGGTGGAATAGCTCGGAATCGCCATGAACATAAGAAATCGCCTCCTCTCCAAGTGGAGACAGTGCCGGGCCGGGGGCGGTAACGGGCTGAGACAGGAAAACCAAACCCGAGAAACCAACACGCATCAACCCAAACAAGTGGAACGCCAGCACGAAGAAAAAAATCAACACGAATCTCTGCGTGAGAACGGACGGACACGGATTTGATTGACGACGAATTGAAAAACACTCGACTGTAAAATAGCAAAACGTTTATTAATACCAACCACCCTTCTTCTAGGCAAGAAATGCCAGCAGAATACCTCCAAGAAACCGCTTCGGTCAAGGGGACAAAGTCAAATCTTTTCAGAATCAAATTCAAATACTATGTTTTTGGAATTAAGTTTGGAGTTGAATTTCGACGAGGGAAGGGCGATGACGGCGGCGCGCCTTCGGCTCGCTTCAGTGCTTGTAGTCGTCGTTAGGTGGTCTATAAAATTGAATGTAATTTTTATTATTCCTGATGTTAGCTGTATTGTCATGATTGAACATGAATAGATTAGAAGTTTCTCATAAACAAAATGGAGTCAAATTCAATTCATAGGAGGCAAGCAAGATGTAAGTTTGAATTAAGCTGCTAGGCCAGCCAAACCATTGGCGAACATTTGGCCACCCGCTTCTTCTCGAGGAATTGGTGTGAAAGTGAACTGCGCCCGTCAATAAATAAATTGGCTCCCATCCAAGCAGACGCAGAACAAGCAGTGAGCATCAATTTGTTGACAGGGCAAGTGGGCGTTGGCTCAAATCCAAACAGACACTGAGCTTGGGTCAAGGAGGGAACGCCAAACACATAAACCAAGACGATCCTTGCCTCCGTACTCTGTCTTTCGTACTAACAGTAAATAAAATACAGTTCGTTAATGTCATCAACGAGGAATTACCTCCCAATGGATCTTGCCTATATGTACGATAACACAAAAATACAGCGGTTCACTGGTCACTATACACGAGTGCACGTCGCCGAAAACATCCCTCTCAGAGAGAGAGCTAACGTAGGAGCACACTAGGAGCCGCGATAGCACATCGTGGCCAACTCGTCCTTGCCGTTCAGAAAGGCCGTGGCCATGTGCGCGATATATCGGCCGTTGGTGGGACGATCGAGAGTCACGGCCACCGTGTATTTCGTCTTGATCGCCCCACCATCGGCACCGAGGTTTTTGTCCGCGTCATATCGTGTCCGGTCCTCTACAACCGTTGTTTATTCAGCCGCGCGCGCACGGCGCCCGACCGCGACCTGAAACCCAAATGTGTACTCCGGCACAAGGCCAAGTAAATTTTTAGCTGGTGTAGTAAAACTGTAAAAGTACCGTGCACGGGTCAAAAGGGGTTCCTCGTATACGTTCGCCAGTCTCCCGCAATCTTTTTATACTCTCTCCGTTTTTTAGTCCGCATATAAGGTTTGGTCAAAGTCAAGCTTTATAGAGTTTGACTAAGTTTATACTTCCTTCGTCCGGAAATACTTGTCCTATAAATGAATGAAATGGATATATCTATAACTAAAATAAGTCTAGATACAACCATTTCAAGGACAAGTATTTCCGGACGGAAGGGGTATTAAAAAGTATAAACATTTACAATATGAAATCAATATTATCATATGCACCATGAAACGTATTTTCAAACTATATAATTTTAGTATTGTAGATGTCTATTTTTTTTATATATTTGGTCAAATTTTGTGTAGTTTGACTTTAACCAAATCTTATATGCGGAGTAAAAAGAAACGGAGGGAGTACTAACCACTCTGATGGATGCGATCTGTGGTTGCATGATTAGAAGGACAGTGGTATTCCCAGTTCACCAAGGCTCAAGTCTCGGTGCTCGCAAATTTCAAGATAACATGCCGGCTCAGTCTCTCGAAGATGCTCATAGGGATAGGGTATGCGTGTGTGCGTTCATAAGGGTGAGTGTATGCGCATATGTATGAGCACTTGCGTCTGTACTGATGTTAAAAAAGACACTCCGATGGATAGAACCAGTTTGGAATACGGATCTTAACTTGGTACCGGGCCCTCTGGGAGCGATGCACTGATGTGAAGATTGGCAAAAAGAAGAGGCATGCCGACTGATTTTTTTTAAAGATCAGTCGGGCCGAGAGCCATCGGATCTGCCTAAGAAGGGGCGTGCTACGCGTCCGTCGGCTGATCTTTTAGATCAGCTGGGTCGAGAGCCGTCGGATCTGCCTCATTGACTGGCAAGCGCGCCTTCTCCATTTTAGAAAGATCTTGTTGCATCACAGGTATTTGGCATGGTATTGTTGCAGAATTATTTCTACAACACATGTATTGTTGCAGAATATTTTTGTAATAACTGTTTTATTGCATAAACATTTTTGCAACTGATGTTTTGTTGCAATTTTGTTTTCAACGAGGTCTTGTTGCAGAATTTTTTTGCAAGATAGGTTTTGTTGTAAAACATAAACCCGTCGTAAACCATTGCGACACGCCGACACCGCATTTAAATATATTATAACTAAGCATTTTTCTAGCCCTCTCAGGCTACAAGCTTTTCCAACCGTTTGATCGTGACTGTTGAGGATTTCAGACCATTAGATTAGCTGTGAGTCACGCCTAATCCAGCTCCGTTCACTAACACGGACCGCTAACGGGCTGGGGCAGCTCCTCCCGCAGCAAAATTGCTGTCACGTGGTTTATTGGGCTCGTTCTTGCATGAAGCCCATTGGAAACTCCCTTCACTCGACGCCCCCCTCCCTTCGTCTCGACTTCTCTCTCTCCGCCCCTCCTCATTCTAACCGCGCTTGGGTGGCGGCAACGCATATGTTTTAGAAGTATAATCCCTCTGCAACCTGCCGGTTGATGCTAAGCTTTTCTCCAAAAAGAAAAGAAAAAACTTGAGCACTATCAGCGGCAGAAGCAGGACGGCCGAAATCTAACGTTGAGTGGGGCGGTTGTAGGGGGGGCTACTGTTCACCTGCTTTCAACAAGCAATTTGACATTCGTGGGGTGGGCCTTGGGCGTGGTTGGCCACCCGCCCCGGTGCCCCATGTTGGCCAGATGAAGAAATGGGATGCATGAGATCTTTTCGGTGGCGCTTAAAAAAAGATCTTTTCGATTTGCTTACAAAACCATTCTGCAAAATGTTATTCTTTCGACAAACCTTACTGCCCACAACATTATTGTTCGACGAACCTAAGTAAAATATAAGGGTTTCTACAATGCCGACCCTCGGAACAGATATGGTGTCCATCTGTCGATACGTCCAGACGCATCCATGGACACCGGTACGAAAGCCGGTCATTTAAACATATACCTTAAATATCCTCCACTATTAACTTCAATAAAAAGTGACCTTACGCCAAACAACAATCGTCTTTCATCGTTACCTAAAAAATTAGCATGTGATCACAAGTATACAATCGATTAACGACCTTTCTGTCGTAGCCTGCAATGGCCTTCTGCCAACTAAGAATGACATTCCGCTGTGGACACACTGTTCATTAGTTCATTTGATTTTCGTTCGATGTCTTGAATCGTTTACTAATCACATATACATATAGTAGGCCCCCTTTGCCACTCCACGTCTGGTCCGTCTTGGTCTCGCTCACTTTGCCCGCCTATCGTATCGGCTCGGCATCGTCCGTCAAGCGACAACTTCTGCCTTTGACGGCTTCACTATCATTTATGATCGGTGGTAGTTGTTTCTATGTAGTCTCGGTCTTTGTTGAGCTTCTGCCTCTGACGGCTTTGCTATCGTTTATATATAGTGTTGTATTTTTTTTGCGGGTGTTGTATACGATCAACCAACCACAGGAACGCACCAATGTTGTATTCTTTTTGCGGGTGAAGCATGGGAGATTTATCCTGCAAATTGACCTCTTCGACAAGAGTAAGAACTATAAGTGGGCCTTGCTAGTGGTGTATGGGGCTGCACAGGATGAAAACAAACCTAAATTCATAGCAGAGATGTCGTCGATGTGTCATAGGACTGTTATCCCCTATATAGTGGGGGGAGATTTTAATATTCTTCGTCATAGTGGGGGAAAAACAAGAAAACCCCCATGTCTCATTTCTCTGATGTGTTCAATTCGGTTATACACCTGTTGGGTCTGAGGGAAATTGATATGTCAGGCGGCTGCTATACTTGGTCGAATAAACAAGAGAACCCTACCTTAGAGAAATTGGATAGGGTTTTAATGTCATCAGACTGGGAGGACCTTTATCCCTTTGTTTCTGTTTGTAAGTTGGTCAAGGAAATTTCTGATCATAACCCCTTGTTGTTAGATGGGGGTGTGGCTTCATCTAGAGCCTCTGGGAGTAGATGATTTAAGTTCGATAATGCATGGCTAAATAACCCAGACTTTCTTCCTCTGGTGACAGAAATCTGGTCCCAGCCTGTCTATACTAGTGATCCTATCGATATTCTAAATATCAAGTTGAAGAGAATTAAGAAGTTCTTCAAGGGTTGGGGATCTAATATATTTGGTCATAACAAGATCAGAAAAGATCTCATCAGACTTGAATTGCAAGAGCTAAAAAAGTTGGAGGAGGAATATGATCTTTGTGGGGAGGCGTATATGAGAAAGTTGGACATCCTAGCTGAGCTTAATACCATGTACATTGAAGAAGAGACCCATTGGCACCAAGTTTCTAATGGGAGATTGTCATGCCCTCGATGCGGCTATAGCTCCCACGTGTCGATGCGCGACTTAGAGGCATAACCGCATTGAAAGCAATGTCGCAAGTTAGGCAATCTTCACAACATCCCATGTAATATAGATAATAAAAGGGGAGATATATAGTTGGCTTACACTCGCCATGTCAATCAAAGTACATAAATAGCATTACATCAAACAAACGCTCATGGCCCGACTACGGCGCCAAAATAAAAGAACAACCCAACATGCGACATGGTCCCGATCACCCCAACTGGGCTCCACTACTGATCATCAGGTAAAGACACATAGTAACGGCGTGAGTCCTCGTCGAACTCCCACTTGAGCTCAAGCGCGTCATCTGGAACGGAATCATCAGGCCCTGCATCTGGTTTGGAAGTAATCTGTGAGCCACAGGGACTCAACAATCTCGCACCCTCGCGATCAAGACTATTTAAGCTCATAGGTAAGGCAAGGTAAAATATGTGGAGCTGCAACAAGTGACTAGCATATATGGTGGCTATCCTGTTCGCAAAAGAGAGCGAGAAGAAAGGGCAAAGCGCGAATGAGTAACTAGAGGGCAACCTGCGACAAGTATTACCCCAACACCGTGTTCACTTCCCGGACTCCGCCGAGAAGAGACCATCACGGTAACTCACACAGTTGATTCATTTTAATAAGTTAAGGTTCAAGTTATCTACAACCGGACATTAACAAATTCCCATATGCCCATAACCGCGGGCACGGCTTTAGAAAGTTCAAATCCCTGCAGGGGAGTCCCAACTTAGCCCATGACAAGCTCTCACGGTCAACGAAGGAATAGACCTCCTCCCGAGACATTCCGATCAGACTCGGTATCCCGGTTCTTCAAGACACTTCGATAAGTTAAAACAAATCCAGCAACACCGCCCGAATGTGTCGACAAATCCCGATAGGAGCTGCACATATCTCGTTCTCAGGGCACACTCAGATGAGGTTGTGCATTGCTGGAAAAGCTTTAATCAAGGCGAACTATCAAGGGGTTCCCATTATAACCCAACCGCGTAAGGAACGCAAAATCCGGGAACATAACACCGATATGACGGAAACTAGGGCGGCAAGAGTGGAACAAAACACTAGGCGAGAGGCCGAGCCTTCCACCCTTTACCAAGTATATAGATGCATTAAGATATCATGGTAATATAATGATATCCCAACAAGTAAATAATGTTCCAACAAGGAACGGCCTCCAATCTTCACCTGCAACTAGCAACGCTATAAGAGGGGCTGAGCAAAGCGGTAACATAGCCAATCAATGGTTTGCTAGGACATGGTGGGTTAGAGGTTTGACATGGCAATTTGGGAGGCATGATAACCAAGTGGTAGGCATCGTAGCATAGGCATAGCAAAAGAGCGAGCATCTAGCATAGCAAAGATAATAGTGATTTCGAGGGTATGATCATCTTGCCTGCAAAGTTGTCAGAGTTGACTGGATCCTCGAAAGCAAACTCAACTGGCTCCTCATTAGCGAATTCGTCTCCCAGCTCTACCCAAACAAGACAAACAAGCAACAAGGACACAATCAACCACGTGCAAAACTCCAACAATATAACGCAATCATGGTATGCTATGCGGGATGCAATATGTGATGCATATGCAAGATTTGACAAGTAATGAATGAACCTGACCTCAACTTGAAAATCCAAGTGTGCTACTGCAAAGATGAGATGAAATCGCTTGAAAACGATATAAAGAACGCCGGAATCGGAGTTACGGTTTGGGAATGGCAAGCAATTCAAATATGACCACGTTCTGCGATTTACAACAAGTGGTCATCTAAATGCAACAAGATGAACATGCTACAGCACTCAAACATGACAACAAAATACATGGCAGGGATTCATTCATGATGCTTAACAAAAGACTAGCACTGAGCTACGGCCAATTCATCCATTAGCAGGTTCAAACAAGCATGGCAAAAATGCATTTGGTAAACAGATTTCAGACTTAGTGAAATTAACACTTGTCTGGAATTTCAGATCAGGTAGCACACTTTGGAGCATGAAAAGTATATGCTACAGGTGCTGAACATGACAAAGTAAAGCATGGCATGGAGCTACTCAAAGAGCTTAACAAAAGTCCCTTAGTGACCTTGAGCCAAAAGGGATCAGAAAATACATTTGCAAGCATGTGAACATGGCAAAAACATAATCAGTTCTCAGACTTTGTGAAAACTGGAGCATGCTGAAACAGATATCAAGTAGGCATGTTTACAAGCTCGATGCACTCACTACAGAGCAAGTAATGACAATCTAAGCATACACCCATCAAGAATACACATTATACAAGCTAGAAATGGCAAGTATAATAACATGGCATGCACGGATCAACTACAACATCCTCGGCAAAATCGCTAACAAGTAGACATTCTGCCCAGATTCACGAAATAGCAAAAGTAGATCTCGATTGACTCAAGCTAGGGTGCTCCATAATTGCAAAAAAATACATGGATGGATAGAGCACTACAAGATTAACAAAACATCCTTATTGATCATCCTCAAAAGAGGCACGGATCACTAGGAAACAACAAGAACATATGGCATATTGAGATAAACAAATCAAGGACTTAGTGGAAATGCTAAGTCCCTGAAATCAGCATTAACGAATGCTTCACTTTGCAAGCTTGTGCTAGTCACCACACACATCACAAAAATACATAGGTTACACCTCTGGATAGATGGCAAAACATATAACAAAACACATGTAGAGCTCATGGGCATATCATGCACACAATAATCATGGCAAAAATGACAAATATCTAATTGGAGCAGCAGATCTGACAATTATCTCAAATAGCATTCTTCTAACAACATTTAGGGCATCAAGATGAACTCAAAAGAAAATGATGCAATGATATGAAATGATGTGCTCTTTGAGACGAACATTTTGATATGCTATATGCCCAAAACAGAGCTACGGATGCAAAGTTACGATGCGATGAACATAGACAAAATAAATAGGGTTTCGGGCAAAAAAAAAGTCAACCGAGGCAAGATCCGGATCCAGATCTGGCCGGGCGCGGTTTACGACGTTGGCCGGCAACTGTTCATCGGCGACGGGGCGCGGCTGGAGCAAGCGGATGAGGAGGAGGTCGGCGGCGGTCGGGCACCGGAGCCGGAGATGGCGGCGCGAGGCGGATGGAGCGGTGACGGCGGTCGCCGGAAGCGGCTCCGGCGCGGGCTTGTGGCGGCGGCCCGGTGCGGCAAGCCGGGCGGCGGCGGAGCCATCGGAGATGGCGGCGCGGTGCTCTGGGAGGCCGGCCTCGGGGAAGAGAGGCGGCAAGAGGCGAGGAGCCTCGGGCCCGATCGGCGTCGTGGAGGGCCCGCGGCGGGCTTCGCGGGCCGGGCGCGATTCGCGGCGAAGTGGGGCTCGTGGGAGCTGACGTGGCGGCAACGACGCGGGTTGGACAATGTCCGGCCCGGTTGATTTTGTCCGGCGACGGCGGGTGGAGATGGACCTAGGGATTTCTGGGGGAAGGAGAAGGAGATTTTTCGGGGGTGTCTTTATATAGGCATAGAGGGAGCTAGGAGAGTCCAAATGAGGTGCGGTTTTCGGCCACGCGATCATGATCGAACGCTCTAGATAATGGAGAGGGTTTTGGTGGGTTTTGGGCCAAAATGGAGGGGTGTTGTGCTGCAACACGCACGAGGCCTTCTCGGTCCCTCGGTTAACCGTTGGAGCATCAAACGAAGTCCAAATGGTATGAAACTTGACAGGCGGTCTACCGGTAGTAAACCAAGGCCGCTTGGCAAGTCTCGGTCCAATCCAGAAATGTTTAATCCCCACACACGAAAGAAAGGTAGAAATGACCGCCGGAGGAGAACGGAGCGCCGGAATGCAAAACGGACAACGGGGAAAATGCTCGAATGCATGAGATGAACATGTATGCAAATGCAATGCACATGATGACATGATATGAGATGCATGACAACGATAACAACACATGGAGACAAAAACCCGAACCCGAGAAAATAAAATAACTTAACGCCGGAAACGGCAAGAGTTGGAGTACACATTGGGAAAATCATATCCGGGGTGTTACAACACTCCACCACTACGAAAGGATCTCGTCCCGAGATCTAGGACTGAAAGAACGCCGGGTATTCAGAACGGAGGTGATCCTCGTGTTCCCAGGTAGCTTCACGGTCGGAATGGTGTGACCACTTGACTTTGAGGAATTTGATTGACTTGTTGCGACTCTTGCGTTCAGTCTCTTCAAGAATAGCAACGGGGTGCTCACGATAAGAGAGATCTTCTTGGAGCTCAATGTCCTCGAAGTTGAGGGTGCGGTCAGGAGTTTTGAAGCACTTTCGAAGCTGAGAGACATGGAACACGTCATGCACATTTGCAAAGTTTGAAGGAAGCTCGAGTTGATAGGGGAGATCGCCTCTCTTGCTGACGATCTTGAAAGGTCCCACGTATCTAGGGGCAAGCTTCCCTTTGATACCGTAGTGACGAGTACCTTTCATTGGAGAGACGCGGAGGTAAACGTGATCTCCGATCTCGAAAGCCAAATCACGGTGCTTACTATCATAGTAGCTCTTCTGGCGGGATTGGGCTGCTTTGAGGTTATCTCGAATGACTTTGCACATTTCCTCTGCCTCTGTGATTAAGTCATTTCCCAAAAGCTGACGTTCATCGGTTTCGGACCAGTTGAGAGGGGTATGGCACTTCCCGCCATACAGAATTTCAAATGGGGCCTTGCCCGAACTTGCTTGAAAACTGTTGTTGTAGGAGAATCCAACATATGGAAGACAATCCTCCCACTTCATGCCGAAGGAGATCACACAAGCCCTGAGCATATCTTCAAGAATCTGGTTGGCACGCTCGACTTGACCGCTAGTTTGAGGATGGAAAGTTGTGCTGAAGCGGATGTTGGTGCCCATGGCCTTCTGAAAAGAATCCCAAAACTTGGAGGTAAAGATGCTGCCACAGTCTGAAGAGATCACTTGTGGAATACCGTGCAGAGAGACAATTCGAGAGGTATAGAGCTCCGCCAATTGAGCTGCAGTGATAGACTCTTTGATAGGCAGAAAGTGAGCCACTTTAGTGAGTTTGTCGATGATAACGAATATAGCATCATTGCCACGTTTGGACTTTGGAAACCCAGTCACGAAGTCCATCTCAATGTGATCAAACTTCCGTTCTGAAATGGCAAGAGGTTGGAGGAGACCAGCTGGCCTTTGGTGTTCTACCTTCACTCTTCTGCAGACATCACACTCATTCACGAATTGAGCAATCTCGTGCTTCATTCGAGTCCACTAATAAGCCTGCTTGAGGTCCTAATACATCTTCGTGCTCCCAGGGTGGATGGAGAGGAGAGAATTGTGAGCCTCATTCATGATCACTTTACGAAGGTCACCTTTGGGCACAACAATACGATCCTTGAAGAAGAGAGTATCCTTGTCATCAAGGCGGTAGCACTTGTACTTGTGTTGACTCTTGACAATCCCAATCTCCACCTTTTTCACCATAGCATCAAGAAGTTGAGCTTGACGAATCTGGTCTTCCAAGGTAGGAGAGACTTGAAGGTTGGCGAGGAAACCTTGAGGAACCACTTGCAGATTAAGTTTGTGGAAAGCTTCACAAAGCTCGGGTTGATAAGGCTTGAGAATCAAATTGTTGCAATAAGCCTTCCTGCTCAATGCGTCAGCAATCACATTGGCCTTGCCTGGAGTATACTCGATACTCGGATTATACTCTTGAATCATTTCGACCCATCGAGTTTGCCTGAGGTTGAGATTAGGCTGAGTGAAAATGTACTTGAGACTCTTGTGGTCAGTGAAGATGTCCACTTTTCTTCCCAATAAGAGATGTCTCCAAGTCAAAAGAGCATGCACAACCGCCGCCAACTTGAGATCATGAGTGGGGTAGTTCTTCTCATTGGGCTTCAATTGGCGAGAGGTATAAGCCACAACTTTTTTCTCTTGCATCAACACTGCGCCAAGACCTTGGAGAGAGGCATCGCAAAAGACCTCGTACGGTTTGGATTCATCAGGAGGAGTCAGAACTGGAGCAGTGACCAATTTCTCTTTCAAAGTGTTGAAAGCAATGTCACACTCCGGAGACCAAACGTACTTGACGTGCTTTTGGAGAAGATTTGAGAGAGGCTTCACGATCTTAGAAAAGTTTTCAATGAATCTTCGACAGTAGCTTGCGAGACCGAGGAAGCTACGGAGTTGCTTCACATTCTGAGGTGGTTCCCAATTCACAATTGCAGACACCTTCTCAGGATTCACCGCAATGCCCTTGGCAGAGATGATATGACCAAGATAAAGAACCTCATCGAGCCAAAATTCGCACTTGGAGAACTTGGCATAGAACTTGTGTTCCTTGAGCTTATCGAGCACCAAACGCAAGTGCTTGGCATGATCTTCCTTGTTCTTTGAAAAGACCAGAATGTCGTTGAGATAGACCAAAACGAAGTCATTGGTGTAGGCGTTGAAGATGAAGTTCATCATGCGAGAGAAAGTCGGAGGAGCGTTGACGAGATCAAAAGACACGACGGTGTATTCATAAGAACCATAGCTTGTCCTGAAAGCCGTCTTGGGAATATCTTGCTCACGGATTCGAATCTGATGATAACCCATATGGAGATCAAGCTTGGAGAATACTTGGGCGCCTTTGAGTTGTTCGAACAGCTCGTTGATGTTCGTAAGTGGGTATTTGTTCTTGATGGTCTTCTTGTTCAATGGACGGTAATCGACACAAAGTCGGTCCGTTCCATCCTTCTTCTTCACAAAAAAACACCACAACCCCACGGAGAAGAACTAGGCCGGATGAGACCCATTCTCTCTTGAACATCGAGTTGTTTCTTCAGCTCCTTCAACTCTCCGGATCCGAGCTTGTAAGGACGCTTGCACACTGGTTCCATGCCAGGCTCAAGATCGATGACGAATTCAACTGGCCGGTGCGGAGGCATTCCTGGAAGCTCTTCTGGAAAGACGTCTTGATATTCGCAAACGACTGGAATTTGCGATATAGCATCCAGTTCACCCTTCTCATTGAGAGAAAACAGACGGATGGTATCATCACGAGCGGCAAAGACAATTACATCCTCAGACGAATGAGTCAATTGAATCTGCCTGGCTGCACAATCAAGATGCGCCTTGTGCTTAGAAAGCCAATCCATCCCGAGAATAAGATCAATATCCGAGTTACCAAGAATCACCGGAGAAGAAAGAAACTTGTAGTCGCCCAACGTGATAGTAACATCCGGGGCCATAGCGCTTGCATTCAAGAATTTACCCGGAGAAACAACAGATAATTGTCTAGGCAAATCTTGTAAAGGCAACTCATGCCTAGAAACAAATGGTCTCGAGATGAAACAATGCGATGCACCCGTGTCAAAAAGAACTTTTGCAGGAATATCGTTAATAGGAAGGTTACCCATGATGACATCTGACGAGTCCTGTGCCTGAGCTGCATTCAGCAAGTTGACCTTGGCGGACTTGGTGTTATGCTTGACCATAGCTGTACTAAGCACTTGTTGCACGTGACCTCTTAAAAGCAGACGGTGATACGGAGCACTCGATCTTGGAGCTTGAGACGAAGTCTTGTTCTGAAAGCCAGGGTTGGGTGGGTGGGAAGATCCACTACCACCTTTGCTCTTCTGCTGATACGGCTGACGAAACGGAGGAGGAGGAAGCCAATACTTCTGCTGCTTGGCCACTTGAGTAGAGGAAGAAGGAGTAGTGTCGCTGACTCGCTTCTTGGAAGCATCACACCTCAGTTGAGCGGCCTCTTGCTTCAACGCCATGTTGTAGAACTCATTGTACCTCAAGGGCTCAAAGAGAACAAGAGCTAGCTGGATTTCTTCTCTGAGACCACCCCTGAACTAGTATATCATGCTCTTCTCATCAGGTACGTCCTGCTTAGCAAAGCGGGCGAGCTTCTGAAACAACTTGTTGTAGTCATAGACAGACAAAGAGCCTTGCTTCAGGTTGCGAAATTCCTCACGCTTGCTTTCAACCATGCTCTAAGGAATATGATGAGCTTTGAAGTCTTGACGGAATTCATCCCAGGTAATCACACGGCCTCCTCTGGAATCCTTGTACTGTTGGAACCATTCTGCAGCTTGGTCTCTTTGAGTTGGAAGGAAGCGAACTTGACGAAGTCCTCAGGCCTGACGTTACTGCACTCGAAATGCTTGCACAGATCCACGAGCCAATCGTCAGCATCAGTTGCCTCAACACAATTGCTGAAAGTCTTTGGCCCGTTAGCAAGGAACTGGTTGAGTGTAGCAAAGTGATTCTGATTGTTGCCTTGGTTGCCTTGGTTCGCTTGATTGCGCTCTTGAAGAATTTGCATGATCAACTGCGTGTTTGCATTGGTTGCGGCCATCACAGCTTGCCATGCCTCCGAAGGAGGTGGAGGTGGTGGCGGATCCTGATTCTGATTCTGATTGGTGCTCTTAGCGGGAGCCATCCTGAAGAGGTTGACAACCGTTAGCACATTGGCAGATAAAATAAAGCTGAATCGAACGGGTTGAAATTGCAACATATAGTCTTCACATCCGAACAAAATGAATGAATGCATTCCACTTGAAATGGTCACATATCCATAAATTGAGAAGCCACTTAGAATTTAGGTAGAGAAATAAATCAACAAGGTACGGACCAAGAACGAATACTCGGTAAGAAATCCCAATCTCAAACCAAATTCCGTGGAAGAAGAGCTAGAGCTACAAGAATTCCCACCTATGAAACTCCCGAACCTTTCCGGTTATGCAATCAGGTGTTGGGGATACAGGGGAAGCATAATATCTCACCCAAATCTAGCAATTCCTACATCCAGTTGTATCCATCCTTCAACACATAACCAAGAAAAACTTCGGAAACCATCTACCTCAACCTTCGAAAAGCATCCGTTATACAAGTTATGGCGATACTCCCGAACTCCCGCCCCAGTACTGGGTGGCGTCGAGGTTATCTCACCAACGAACTGCATAAAAGAGATTTTCGATGTCGGCGTACTAAACTCAGGTATTCCAGAACTGCAACGATAAAATTGTGACGACAACACCTCGGAGCTCAACTCCCCGGGACACTGCCACAACCCCTAAAGACAGGAGGCACCAAGAACAATGTTCTCGTCACAAAACCATCGGAACGATTCCAAGATACCCGCGTGATCCTAAATATTTTTTTTGTGAAATTTGAGAAGAGAAGAGTCAAAACTCTACGTCAGGATGCCTTACCAGAGTGATGAGGAGACTGGGGAGTAAAAAGAATTCCTAAACTCTCCGATATATAATTCCTAAATGACTCAAAACATTTTTCTAGACTCAACTCGGCCGCTAAAAACGATCAAGCAATGGGGCTCCTAAGGCCGGGGAAGGCTCTGATTACCAACTTGTCACGCCCTCGATGCGGCTCTAGCTCCCACGTGTCGAGGCACGACTTAGAGGCATAACCGCATTGAAAGCAATGTCGCAAGTTAGGCAATCTTCACAACATCCCATGTAATATAGATAATAAAAGGGGATATACATAGTTGGCTTACACTCGCCACGTCAATCAAAGTACATAAATAGCATTACATCAAACAAACACTCATGGCCCGACTACGGCGCCAAAATAAAAGAACAACCCAACATGCGACACGGTCCCGATCACCCCAACTGGGCTCCACTACTGATCATCAGGGAAAGACACATAGTAACGGCGTGAGTCCTCGTCGAACTCCCACTTGAGCTCAAGCGCGTCATCTGGAACGGAATCATCAGGCCCTGCATCTGGTTTGGAAGTAATCTGTGAGCCAGAGGGACTCAACAATCTCGCACCCTCGCGATCAAGACTATTTAAGCTCATAGGTAAGGCAAGGTAAAATATGTGGAGTTGCAGCAAGCGACTAGCATATATGGTGGCTATCCTGTTCGCAAAAGAGAGCGAGAAGAGAGGGCAAAGCGCGAACGAGTAACTAGAGGGCAACCTGCAGCAAGTATTACCCCAACACCGTGTTCACTTCCCAGACTCCGCCGAGAAGAGACCATCACAGTAACTCACACAATTGATTCATTTTAATTAAGTTAAGGTTCAAGTTATCTACAACCGGACATTAACAAATTCCCATCTGCCCATAACCGCGGGCACGGCTTTAGAAAGTTCAAATCCCTGCAGGGGAGTCCCAACTTAGCCCATGACAAGCTCTCACGGTCAACGAAGGAATAGACCTCCTCCCGAGACATTCCGATCAGACTCGGTATCCCGGTTCTTCAAGACACTTCAACAAGTTAAAACAAATCCAGCAACACCGCCCAAATGTACCGACAAATCCCGATAGGAGCTGCACATATCTCGTTCTCAGGGCACACTCAGATGAGCCAGACGTCGGGTAGGCCAGCCCAGAGTTGCCCCTGGTAGCCCCGGACATCGCTCGGTTGGACCAACACTCAGAGGAGCACTGGCCCGGGGAAGAGGGGGGTTTAAAATAAGATGACCCTCGGGCTCCGGAAACCCAAGGGAAAAAGAGGCTAGGTGGCAAATGGTAAAACCAAGATTGGGCATTGCTGGAAAAGCTTTAATCAAGGCGAACTATCAAGGGGTTCCCATTATAACCCAACCGCGTAAGGAACGCAAAATCCGGGAACATAACACCGATATGACGGAAACTAGGGCGGCAAGAGTGGAACAAAACACTAGGTGAGAGGCCGAGCCTTCCACCCTTTACCAAGTATATAGATGCATTAAGATAACATGGCAATATAATGATATCCCAACAAGTAAATAATGTTCCAACAAGGAACGGCCTCCAATCTTCACCTGCAACTAGCAACGCTATAAGAGGGGCTGAGCAAAGCGGTAACATAGCCTATCAACGGTTTGCTAGGACATGGTGGGTTAGAGGTTTGACATGGCAATTTGGGAGGCATGATAAGCAAGTGGTAGGCATCGTAGCATAGGCATAGCAAAAGAGCGAGCATCTAGCATAGCAAAGATAGTAGTGATTTCGAGGGTATGATCATCTTGCCTGCAAAGTTGTCAGAGTTGACTGGATCCTCGAAAGCAAACTCAACGGGCTCCTCATTAGCGAATTCGTCTCCCGGCTCTACCCAAACAAGACAAACAAGCAACAAGGACACAATCAACCACGTGCAAAACTCCAACAATATGATGCAACCATGGTATGCTATGCGGGATGCAATATGTGATGCATATGCAAGATTTGACAAGTAATGAATGAACCTGGCCTCAACTTGAAAATCCAAGTGTGCCACTGCAAAGATGAGATGAAATCGCTTGAAAACGATATAAAGAACGCTGGAATCGGAGTTACGGTTTGGGAATGGCAAGCAATTCAAATATGACCACGTTCTGCGATTTACAGCAAGTAGTCATCTAAATGCAACAAGATGAACATGCTACAGCACTCAAACATGACAACAAAATACATGGCAGGGATTCATTCATGATGCTTAACAAAAGACTAGCACTGAGCTACGGCCAATTCATCCATTAGCAGGTTCAAACAAGCATGACAAAAATGCATTTCGTAAACAGATTTCAGACTTAGTGAAATTAACACTTGTCTGGAATTTCAGATCAGGTAGCACACTTTGGAGCATGAAAAGTATATGCTACAGGTGCTGAACATGACAAAGTAAAGCATGGCATGGAGCTACTCAAAGAGCTTAACAAAAATCCCTTAGTGACCTTGAGCCAAAAGGGATCAGAAAATACATTTGCAAGCATGTGAACATGGCAAAAACATAATCAGTTCTCAGACTGTGAAAACTGGAGCATGCTGAAACAGATATCAAGTAGGCATGTTTACAAGCTCGATGCACTCACTACAGAGCAAGTAATGACAATCTAAGCATACACCCATCAAGAATACACATTATACAAGCTAGAAATGGCAAGTACAATAACATGGCATGCACGGATCAACTACAACATCATCGGCAAAATCGCTAACAAGTAGACATTCTGCCCAGATTCACGAAATAGCAAAAGTAGATCTCGATTGACTCAAGCTAGGGTGCTCCATAATTGCAAAAAAATACATGGATGGATAGAGCACTACAAGATTAACAAAACATCCTTATTGATCATCCTCAAAAGAGGCACGGATCACTAGGAAACAATAAGAACATATGGCATATTGAGATAAACAAATCAAGGACTTAGTGGAAATGCTAAGTCCCTGAAATCAGCATTAACGAATGCTTCACTTTGCAAGCTTGTGCTAGTCACCACACACATCACAAAAATACATAGGTTGCACCTCTGGATAGATGGCAAAACATATAACAAAACACATGTAGAGCTCATGGGCATATCATGCACACAATAATCATGGCAAAAATGACAAATATCTAATTGGAGCAGCAGATCTGACAATTATCTCAAATAGCATTCTTCTAACAACATTTAGGGCATCAAGATGAACTCAAAAGAAAATGATGCAATGATATGAAATGATGTGCTCTTTGAGACGAACATTTTGATATGCTATATGCCCAAAACAGAGCTACGGATGCAAAGTTACGATGCGATGAACATAGACAAAATAAATAGGGTTTCGTGCAAAAAAAAAAGTCAACCGAGGCAAGATCCGGATCCAGATATGGCCGGGCGCGGTTTACGACGTTGGCCGGCAACTGTTCATCAGCGACGGGGCACGGCCGGAGCAAGCGGATGAGGATGAGCCGGAGATGGCGGCGCGAGGCGGATGGAGCGGTGACGGCGGTCGCCGGAAGCGGCTCCGGCGCGGGCTTGCGGCGGCGGCCCGGTGCGGCAAGCCGGGCGGCGGCGGAGCCATCGGAGATGGCGGCGCGGTGCTCTGGGAGGCCGGCCTCGGGGAAGAGAGGCGGCAAGAGGCGAGGAGCCTCGGGCCCGGTCGGCGTCATGGAGGGCCCGTGGCGGGCTTCGTGGGCCGGGCGCGATTCGCGACGAAGTAGGGCTCGCGGGAGCTGACGTGGCGGCGGCGGCGCGGGTCGGACAATGTCCGGCCCGGCGGATTTTGTCCGGCGGTGGCGGGTGGAGATGGACCTAGGGATTTCGGGGGGAAGGATAAGGAGATTTTTCGGGGGTGTCTTTATATAGGCATAGAGGGAGCTAGGAGAGTTCAAATGAGGTGCGGTTTTCGGCCACGCGATCGTGATCGAACGCTCTAGATGATGGAGAGGGTTTTGGTGGGTTTTGGGCCAAAATGGAGGGGTGTTGGGCTGCAACACGCACGAGGCCTTCTCGGTCCCTCGGTTAACCGTTGGAGCATCAAACGAAGTCCAAACGGTACAAAACTTGACAGGCGGTCTACCAGTAGTAAACCAAGGCCGCTTGGCAAGTATCGGTCCAATCCGGAAATGTTTAATACCCACATATGAAAGAAAGGTAGAAATGACCGCCGGAGGAGAACGGAGCGCCGGAATGCAAAACGGACAACGGGGAAAATGCTCGAATGCATGAGATGAACACGTATGTAAATGCAATGCACATGATGACATGATATGAGATGCATGACAACGATAACAACACACGGAGATAAAAACCCGAACCCGAGAAAATAAAATAACTTAACACCGGAAACAGCAAGAGTTGGAGTACATATTAGGAAAATCATATCCGGGGTGTTACAGAGATGGCTCCTGAAGGGGGATAATAATACAGACTTTTTTCATAAAGTGGCTAATGGGCGACATAGAAAGCACACTATGATCTCGCTGGAGTGCGGCCCAATAATTATTGAGGGGACCAAGAATTTATTGTCTCATGCTACGGAGTATTATAGAGACTTATTCGGTTCGGGCCCTGGAAATACTTGTAAGATCGATGCCTCACTTTGGTCTCGGGATGAAAAAATCATGCCTGAGGATAATGAGTACCTGACTCGTCCCTTTTCACTTAAGGAGATTAAAGAAGCGATGTTTGTGATGAAACCAAATCGAGCCCCTGGACCGGATAATATACCGGTGGAATTTTACCAGCATTGCTGGCAGGTTGTGAAAACAGATTTGTTCAACCTTTTTGAGTGGTTCTATGAGGGAAAATTAGATGTTCAAAGACTAAACTATGGTATTATTACACTGTTGCCTAAAACAGGTGATGCAAGAAAAATTCAGCAGTATAGGCCTATTTGTTTGCTGCGGTGCCCATATAAATTGCACAAAAGCCATGGATCTCAGGGCCGCAAAATTTGCTAGCAAGGTTTTTAGCATTCAGCAGAATGCGTTTATTAAGGGGCGACATATAGTGGATGGTATCTCATCCTTACATGAGGTGTTGCACTATACTCATATCAAAAATGAGGTGGGTGTGATCTTTAAGATCGACTTTGAGAAATCCTACGACAAAGTGAATTGGGACTTCTTACTAGACTGTCATGCTAAACGTGGGTTCAATTCAAAATGGTGTGGGTGGGTGTCGCAAATCCTTAGGAATGGCACGGTGAGTGTTAAAATCAATGATGAGACTGGTGTTGGAAATATGCCCTAGAGGCAATAATAAATTAGTTATTATTATATTATATTTCATTGTTCATGATAATCGTTTATTATCCATGCTAGAATTGTATTGATAGGAAACTCAGATACATGTGTGGATACATAGACAACACCATGTCCCTAGTAAGCCTCTAGTTGACTAGCTCGTTGATCAATAGATGGTTACGGTTTCCTGACCATGGACATTGGATGTTGTTGATAACGGGATCACATCATTAGGAGAATGATGTGATGGACAAGACCCAATCCTAAGCCTAGCACAAGATCGTGTAGTTCGTTTGCTAAAGTTTTTCTAATGTCAAGTATCATTTCCTTAGACCATGACATTGTGCAACTCCCGGATACCGTAGGAGTGCTTTGGGTGTGTGAAATGTCACAACGTAACTGGGTGGCTATAAAGGTACACTACAGGTATCTCCGAAAGTGTCTGTTGGGTTGGCATGAATCGAGACTGGGATGTGTCACTCCGTGTAAATGGAGAGGTATCTCTGGGCCCACTCGGTAGGACATCATCATAATGTGCACAATGTGACCAAGGAGTTGATCACGGGATGATGTGTTACGGAACGAGTAAAGAGACTTGCCGGTAACGAGATTGAACAAGGTATCGGGATACCGACGATCGATCTCGGGCAAGTACAATACCGCTGGACAAAGGGAATTGTATACGGGGTTGATTGAATCCTCGACATCGTGGTTCATCCGATGAGATCATCGTGGAACATGTGGGAGCCAACATGGGTATCCAGATCCTGCTGTTGGTTATTGGCCGGAGAGTTGTCTCGGTCATGTCTGCATGGTTCCCGAACCCGTAGGGTCTACACACTTAAGGTTCGGTGACGCTAGAGTTGTTATGGGAAATAGTATGTGGTTACCGAAGTTTGTTCGGAGTACCGGATGAGATCCCGGACATGAGGAGGAGCTCCGTAATGGTCCAGAGGTGAAGATCGGTATATTGGACGAAGGGTATTGGAGTCCGGAATTGTTCCGGGGGTACCAGGTGATGACCAGCGTGTCCGAA
>NC_041382.1:562256988-562268628 GCF_002162155.2 Triticum dicoccoides | reverse complement strand
AAGGCGAGAGGGCACATCAGCCCACTAAGGGGTTGAGCGCCCCTCCCACCCCATCTCACGTAACCAGGAGAGGTGGGGGCGCCACCCCTAGGGCAGCCGCCCCTCTCGGCTTGGGGGGCAAGTTTCCTAGGGGGTGGGGGCGCCCAAACCCATCTAGGGTTTCCCCTGTGGCCGCCGCCCCTGCCCTAGGGAACCCTAGGGCGCCTCCCCCTCCTCCCTTCCCCCTATATATAGTGAGGGAGAGAGAGGGCAGCGGCACCCTTCCCCTGGCGCAGCCCTCTTCCTCCTCCAACACCTCATCCTCCTCCGTATTGCTTGGCGAAGCCCTGCCGGAGAACCATGAGCTCCATCACCACCACGCCGTCGTGCTGTCGGATTTTTCCCTCAACTTCTCCTCTCACCTTGCTGGATCAAGAAGGAGGAGACGTCTCCCAACCGTACGTGTGTTGAACGCGGAGGTGCCGTCCGTTTGGCGCTAGGATCATCGGTGATTTGGATCACGACGAGTACGACTCCATCAATCCCGTTCACTTGAACGCTTCCGCTTAGAGATCTACAAGGGTATGTAGATGCACTCTCCTTCCCCTAGTTGCTAGATTACTCCATAGATTGATCTTGGTGATGCGTAGAAAATTTTAAATTTCTGCTATGATCCCCAACAGTGGCATCATGAGCTAGGTCTATGCGTAGTTTCTATGCACGAGTAGAACACAAAGCAGTTGTGGGCGTCGATTTTGTCAATTTACTTGTCGTTACTAGTCTTATCTTGGTTTGGCGGCATCGTGAGATGAAGCGGCCCGGACCGACCTTACACGTACTCTTACGTTAGACTGGTTCCATCGACTGACATGCACTAGTTGCATAAGGTGGCTAGCGGGTGTCTGTCTCTCCCACTTTAGTCGGATCGGATTCAATGAAAAGGGTCCTTATGAAGGGTAAATAGAAATTGGCACATCACGTTGTGGTTTTCGCGTAGGTAAGAAACGTTCTTGCTAGAAACCTATAGCAGCCACGTAAAAACTTGCAACAACAATTAGAGGACGTCTAACTTGTTTTTGCAGCATATGCCGTGTGATGTGATATGGCCAAAAGGATGTGGTGAATGATATATGTGATGTATGAGATTGATCATGTTCTTGTAATAGGAATCATGACTTGCATGTCGATGAGTATGACAACTGGCAGGAGCCATAGGAGTTGTCTTAATTTATTTATGACCTGCGTGTCAACTTAAACGCCATGTAATTACTTTACTTTATTGCTAAAGCGTTAGCCGTAGTAGTAGAAGTAATAGATGACGAGACAACTTCAAGAAGACACGATGATGGAGATCATGATGATGGAGATCATGGTGTCATGCCGGTGACAACGATGATCATGGAGCCCCGAATATGGAGATCAAAAGGAGCAAAATGATATTGGCCATATCATGTCACTATCTGATTGCATGTGATGTTTATCATGTTTTACATCTTATTTGCTTAGAATGACAGTAGCTTAAATAAGATGATCCCTCACTAAAATTTCAAGAAAAGTGTTCCCCCTAATTGTGCACCATTGCGAAGGTTCGTCGTTTCGAAGCACCACGTGATGATCGGGTGTGATAGATTTTAACGTTCGAATGCAACGGGTGTTGACGAGCCTAGCATGTACAGACATGGCCTCGGAACACATGCAATACACTTAGGTTGACTTGACGAGCCTAGCATGTACAGACATGGCCTCGGAACACGGAAGACCGAAAGGTCGAGCATGAGTTGTATAGAAGATACGATCAACATGAAGATGTTCACCGATGTTGACTAGTCCGTCTCACGTGATGATCGGACACGGCCTAGTTGACTTGGATCATGTTTCACTTAGATGACTAGAGGGATGTCTATCTGAGTGGGAGTTCATTGAATAATTTGATTAGATGAACTCAATTATCATGAACATAGTCTAAATTGTCTTTGCAAATATGTTGCAGATGAATAGCTCACGTTGTAGCTCCCTGTTTCAATACGTTCCTAGAGAAAGACCAAGTTGAAAGATATTGTAAGCAATGATGCGGACTAGGTCCGTAGTCCGAGGAGTGTCCTCACTGCTACATAGAAGGCTTACGTCTTTGATGCACCGCTCGATGTGCAAACCCCTACAACGTCGTCTGTGGATGTTGTGAACACCTGACATACACATTCTGATGACTACTTGATAGTTTAGTGCACCATACTTTACGGCTTAGAATCGGGATTCCAATGACGTTTTGAACGCCATAGAACATATGAGATGTTCCAAGAGCTGAAATTGGGATTTCAGGCTCATGCCCGTGTTGAGAGGTATGAGACCTCTGACAAGTTATTTTGCCAACAAGATGGAGGAGAATAGCTGAGCTAGTGAGCATGTGCTCAGAATGTCTGGGTACTACAATCACTTAAATCAAGTGGGAGTTAAACTTCCAGATAAGATAGTGATTGATAGAGTTCTCTAGCCACTATCACTAAGCTACTAGATCTTTGTGATGAACTATGACATGCAAGGGATGGAGTTGATCCCGGAGCTGTTCGCGGTGCTTAAGACCGCAAAAGGTAGAAATCAAGAAGGAGCATCAAGTGTTGATGGTTTGACAAGACCACTGGTTTCAAGAAGGGCAAGGGCTAGAAGAGAAACTTCATGAATGGCAAACCAGTTGCCGCTCCAGTAAAGGAACCCAAGGTCGAACCCAAACCCGAGACTAAGTGCTTCTATTGTAAAGGGGACGGTCACTGGTAGCGGAATTACCCCAAATGCATGGTAGATAAGAAGGCTGGCAACTTCAACAAAGTATATACGTGTTATTAATGTGTACCTTACTAGTACTCCTGGTAGCACCTGGGTATTGGATACCGGTTCAGTTACTATTATTGGTGACTTGAAGCAAAAGCTACGGACTAAACAGAGATTGGCTAAGGGCGAGGTGACGATGTGTGTTGGAAGTGTTTCCAAAGTTGATGAGATCACCATCACATGCTCCATCTACCTTCGAGATTAGTATTGAACCTAGATAAATGTTATCAGGTGTCTACGTTGAGCATGAATATGATTAGATCATGTTCATTGCAATAGGTCATTCATTTAAGTTAGAGAATAATGGTTATTCTGTTTACATGAATGATCCCTTTCATGGTCATGCATCCTATGTGAATGGTTCATTGAATCTCGGTCGTGGTAATACACACGTTCACGCCAAAAGATGTAGAGTTAATAATGATAGTACCACTTTCTCGTGGCACTGCCGCTTAGGTCATATTGGCGTAAGATGCATGAAGAAACTCCATGTCGATGGATGTTTGGAGTCACTTGATTTTGAATCACTTGACACATGCGAGCCATGCCTCATGGGCAGGATGACTAAGACCCCGTTTTCAGGTACAATGAAACGGGCAAGTGACTTGTTGGAAATCATGCATGCTGATGCATGTGATCCAGTGAGAATTGAAGCGTGCGGTGGATATCGCTATTTTCTCATCTTCACTGACGATTTGGGTAGATATAGGTATATCTACTTAATGAAGCACAAGTCTGAAACGTTTGAAAAGTTCAAGCGATTTCAGAGTGAAGTTAAGAATCGTCATAACAATAAGATCATGTTCCTACGATCTGATCAAAAGGGGATTTTCTGAGTTATGAGTTTGGCAATCACTTAAGACATTGTGGAATTGTTTCACAGTTGAAGCCACCTGGAACACCACAAGGTAATGGTGTGTCCGGATGTCGTAATCGAACCCTATGAGATATGGTGCGATCTATGATGTCTCTTACCAATCTACCGTTTTCATTTTGAGGTTATGCGTTAGAGACAGCTGCATTCACTTTAGATAGGACACCACCTAAGTCCGTTGAGACGACGTCATATGAACATTGGTTTGGCAAGAAACCAAAGTTGTCGTTTCTTAATGTTTGGGGATGCGATGCTTAAAGCTTCAGCCGGAGAAGCTCGAACCCAAAGCGGACAAACACATCTTCATAGGATACCCAAGGGTGACAGTTGGGTATACCTTCTATCTCAGATCCGAGGGCAAATTGTTTGTCACTAAGAACGGGTCCTTTCTCGAGAAGGAGTTTCTCTTGAAAGAATTGAGTGGGAGGAAGATAGAACTTGATGAGGTTGTCGAACCTTTACTTCAACCAGAGAGTGATGCAACACAGAAAGATGTTTTCTGTGGTGCCTACGTCTGTTGAAGAGGAAGTTAATGATAGTGATCATGAAGCTTCGGATCAAGTTGCTATCGAACCTCATAGGTCGACAAGGATATGTACTACTCCTGTGTGGTACGGTAATCCTGTCTTAGATATCATGTTGTTAGACAACAATGAACCCACGAGTTATGGAGAAGCGATGGTGGGCCCGTATTCCGACAAATGGTTAGAAGCCATGAAATCCGAGATAGGATCCATATATCAGAACAAAGTATGGACTTTGGTGGACTTGCCCGATGATCGGCAAGCCATTGAGATAAATGGATCTTTAAGAAGAAGACGGACGTGGGCGGTAATGTTACCGTCTATGAAGCTCGACTTGTGGGAAAGAATCTTTTCACAAGTTCAAGGAGTTGACTACGATGAGAATTTCTCACCCGTAGTGATGCTTAAGTCCGTCGGAATCATGTTAGCATTAGCTATATTTTTCGTTTATGAAATCTGACAGATAGATGTCAAAACAAGTTTTCTTACCAGTTTCGTAAGAAAAAGTTGTATGTGATACAATAAAAGGTTTTGTCGATCCTAAGGATGCTAAAAGTTATGCTGGCTCCAGCAATCCTTCTATGGACTAGAGCAAGCATCTCGGAGTCGAAATATATGCTTTGATAGAGTGATCAAAGCTTTTAGGTTTATACAATGTTTGCTAGAAACTTGTATTTACAAGAAAGTGAGTGGGAGCACTACAACATTTCTGATAAGTATATGTGGATGACATATTGTAGATCCGAAATAATGTAGAGTTTCTGGAAAGCATAAACGGTTGTTTGAAGAGTGTTTTTCAAAGGAAGACCTGGATAAAGCTGCTTACATATTGGGCATCAAGATCTATAGAGATAGATCAAGACGCCTGATGATACTTTCAAAGAACGCACACCTTGACATGTTTTTGAAGGAGTTCAAAATAGATCAGTCAAAGAAGGGGTTCTTACCTGAGTTGTAAGGTGTGAAGTTGAGTAAGACTCAAAGCTTGACCACAGCAGAAGAAAGAGGAAGGACGAAGGTCGTCCCCTATGCTCTTGTCATAGGCTCTATACGGTATGCCATGCTGAGTACCGCACCTGATGTGTGCCTTGCCACATGTCTGGCAAGAGGGTACAAAGGTGATCTAGGACTGGATCACCAGATAGCGGTCAAAATTGTCCTTAGAGGAATAAGGAAATGTTTCTCGGTTATGGAGGTGATAAAGAGTTTGACGTAAAGAGTTACGTCGATGCAGGCTTAACACCTATCCGGATAGCTCTGAGTAGAGATACCGGATACGTATAATGGAGCAAAAATTTGGAATAGCTCCAAGTGGAACGTGGTAGCAGCATCTACGATATGACATAAAGTTTTGCGAAATACATAGGGATCTGAATATGGCAAGACCCGTTGACTACAACCTCTCTCACAAGCATAACATGATCAAACCCAGAACTCTTTGAGTGTTTATCACATAGTGATGTGAACTAGATTATTCAGTCTAGTAAACTCTTTGGATGTTGGTCACATGGCAATGTGACCTGTGAGTGTTAATCACATGGTGATGTGAACTAGATTATTGACTCTAGTGCAAGTGGGAGACTGTTGGAAATATGCCCTAGAGGCAATAATAAATTAGTTATTATTATATTATATTTCATTGTTCATGATAATCATTTATTATCCATGCTAGAATTGTATTGATAGAAAACTCAGATACATGTGTTGATACATAGACAACACCATGTCCCTAGTAAGCCTCTAGTTGACTAGCTCGTCGATCAATAGATGGTTACGGTTTCCTGACCATGGACATTGGATGTCGTTGATAACGGGATCACATCATTAGGAGAATGATGTGATGGACAAGACCCAATCCTAAGCCTAGCACAAGATCGTGTAGTTCGTTTGCTAAAGCTTTTCTAATGTTAAGTATCATTTCCTTAGACCATGAGATTGTGAAACTCCCGGATACCGTAGGAGTGCTTTGGGTGTGCGAAATGTCACAACGTAACTGGGTGGCTATAAAGGTACACTACAGGTATCTCCGAAAGTGTCTGTTGGGTTGGCACGAATCGAGACTGGGATTTGTCACTCCGTGTAAACGGAGAGGTATCTCTGGGCCCACTCGGTAGGACATCATCATAATGTGCACAATGTGACCAAGGAGTTGATCACGTGATGATGTGTTACGGAACGAGTAAAGAGACTTGCCGGTAACGAGATTGAACAAAGTACAATACAACTGGACAAAGGGAATTGTATACGGGGTTGATTGAATCCTCGACATCATGGTTCATCCGATGAGATCATCATGGAACATGTGGGAGCCAACATGGGTATCCAGATCCCGCTGTTGGTTATTGGCCGGAGAGTTGTCTCGGTCATGTCTACATGGTTCCAGAACCCGTAGGGTCTACACACTTAAGGTTCGGTGACGCTAGAGTTGTTATGGGAAATAGTATGTGGTTCCCGAAGGTTGTTCTGAGTCCCGGATGAGATCCCGAACATGACGAGGAGCTCCGGAATGGTCCGGAGGTGAAGATCGGTATATTGGACGAAGGGTATTGGAGTTCGGAATTGTTCCAGGGTACCAGGTGATGACCAGCGTGTCCGAAAGGGGTTTCGGAGGCCCCGGCAAGCGTTGGGGGGGCTTATGGGCCAAGGGGAGAGGGCACATCAGCCCACTAAGGGGTTGAGCGCCCCTCCCACCCCATCTCACGTAACCAGGAGAGGTGGGGGCGCCACCCCTAGGGCAGCCGCCCCTCCCAGCTTGGGGGGCAAGTTTCCTAGGGGGTGGGGGCGCCCAAACCCATCTAGGGTTTCCCCTGTGGCCGCCGCCCCTCCCCTAGGGAACCCTAGGGCGCCTCCCCCTCCTCCCTTCCCCCTATATATAGTGAGGGAGAGAGAGGGCAGCGGCACCCTTCCCCTGGCGCATCCCTCTTCCTCCTCCAACACCTCATCCTCCTCCGTAGTGCTTGGCGAAGCCCTGCCGGAGAACCACGAGCTCCATCACCACCACGCCGTCGTGCCGTCGGAGTTTTCCCTCAACTTCTCCTCTCACCTTGCTGGATCAAGAAGGAGGAGACGTCTCCCAACCGTACGTGTGTTGAACGCGGAGGTGCCGTCCGTTCGGCGCTAGGATCATCAGTGATTTGGATCACGACGAGTACGACTCCATCAACCCCGTTCACTTGAACGCTTCCGCTTAGCGATCTACAAGGGTATGTAGATGCACTCTCCTTCCCCTAGTTGCTAGATTACTCCATAGATTGATCTTGGTGATGCGTAGAAAATTTTAAATTTCTGCTACGATCCCCAACAACTGGGCCTTATATCCAGAGTGCTAAAGGGGTGCGGCAAGGTGACCCTCACTCTCCATTTTTGTTCAACCTTGCAGCAGAATGTTTAACCAAAATGGTTATTGCTGCCCAAAAAAACTGTCTCATCAAAGGATTGGCCTCGGGGCTAATCGAGGGAGGGGTGGGTATCCTCCAATACGCTGATGACACCGTCCTGTGCTTTGAACATGACACTGACAGCGCTGTTAATGTTAAGGTGTTGCTATATCTCTTCGAGCTCATGTCTTGATTGAAAATCAATTATGATAAGAGTGAAGTGTTTGTGGTGGGAGGGGATAACGAAACTGACATAATTTAGGCAGAGATATTTGGTTGTCATGTGGGCACCTTACCCATGAGGTACTTGGTAGTGCCAGTAACCTATTCCACTCTTAAGAATATCGAGCTAGATTTCTTGGATGCTAAAATGGTCAAAAAAACTTGATGCATGGGTGGCATATGCAGCCTCCTCGGGTGCTAGACTCACTTTGCTAGATTCTAGCTTGGATGGTATTCCTTCCTACCTGATGTCCATGTTTCTCTTCAACAAAACCTTCATTGAAAAAATTAATAAGCATCTTAGACGCTTCTTTTGGAGGAGGAAGAATAAGAAGCGTGCTTATCACATGGTTAGATGGGATAGGATCTGCCGATCAAAAAGAATTGGTGGCTTGGGAATAAAAGATCTCCACAAGCAAAACATTAGCCTCCTTGTGAAATGGTGGTGGAAGTTGGAAACTTGCGATGGGCTATGGCAACGCATTATCCGAGCTAAATATTTCAGGAACAAAACCGTTGCGAACATCTGCAGCCGCTTTTCTGATTCCCCTTGCTGGAAATCCATTATGAAGGTCAAAGATACTTATATGGCTGGGAGGAAAATCATCATTAACAAAGGAGATTTAGCTAGGGTTTGGCACGACCCATGGATAGATAACTGCCCATTACAAGAGCATTTCTCTGTCTTATATGACATTTGTCAAAATCAAGACTGCACCATTGCTTCTTTTGCAGCCAACAACTACGATCTAGCTTTTAGACGTAGGTTGTTTGGTGCATTGGAGGAACAATGGAACTGGGTGGTGTGCGAGGCTAAAAAAATCTTTGAATGAGAATCCTGACATTGTCTCCTGGTCCTTGAATAGTGGGGGTAAATTTACCACTAAATCTGTATATGAGTGGCTGGAGAGAGACCTATCTGGACCTAACTATAAAAAGGTGTGGAAAGCTGCGATTCCCTTGAAAATAAATTTTTTCCTGTGGCAGCTATTCCAAAATGTTGTGCTTACACGCGATAACATGCGACATAGGAATTGGCCGGGAAATCCTATGTGCTCGTTTTGTACGGAGGTGGAAACTGCTAATCATCTATTCTTCACTTGTTCACTCGCCCGCACGGTCTGGGGCGCGCTGGGGCTGACTGTTGGGATCTCTTGTGCCCCTAGGTCTATTTGGCAGTGCTTTGCTTGGCTGTATAAGTTTTTCCCAGGAGGGGAGAAGTTTTATATGATGATTATTGCAGCCGTGTGTTGGGCAATTTGGTGCCTCCGCAACAAAACTACTTTTGACAAGTATAATGCTCGTACTCCTTTGGAGGCTGTCTTTACTGCTTGTTCTTTTATGTTATACTGGGCAGGATTGCTTAAGGAGGAAGACAAGATGATATTCCAAGTGGGGGTGAAGAGGCTGGCTAATGTGGCGGCTGCCCTGGCGGACAGATCATATGCTCGCGGCAGGCTGCTCCTGGGAGATGGGGATGGTATTCAGATTGGGGAGCTGTCTTGATCCTGTTACCTTTAGACTGGCCTATATCCACTAGGGTCTGATGCCTGCTGGAATTGTTTTTTTGATGATACTGATCCATCCTTTTTAGAATTCCTATGTCCTAGACAGGTGCTTTTGGTTCGAGTTGTGGTTGTAGTGTCGTTAGGTTTTCGCTCCACAGCTGATAGTTCGTTTCTAGGGCTGTTATGTAGTGGGTTTCCTGTCGATACACCAACTCGCTCGTGCCCCTTTCAGTCTCCTTTTGCTGGGTAGTTATCTTTAGCTGGCTCGGTGCTTATCTTGTGAAACATGATCGACGCATGACTAATGTATTTCCGTTGATTGCAAAATTAATGGAAAGAGGTATGAGCCCGGTTGGAAAAAAGTGAACGACAAATCTCCCGTGTGCACTGTGCAGGGAGGGATCCGTCACCTTCCTAGCTACGTAGTACTAGATTGCTCCATGGTTTCAGCCTATTACTCCAATCATGGAACTAACATACAGTTCGTCAATCTCATCAACCAGGAATTACCAACCAATGCATCTTGCTTCTACGTATACATAAAACAAAAATAAAGCGGCTCGCTACACGAGTGCACGTCGCCGAAAACATCCCTCTCAGAGAGAGAGCTAACGTAGGAGCACACTAGGAGCCGCGATAGCACATCGTGGCCAACTCGTCCTTGCCGTTCAGAAAGGTTGTAGCCATGTGCGCGATGATCGGCCGTTGGTAGGACGATCGAGTCACGGCCACCGTGTATTTCGTCTTGATCGCCCCACCGCGGGCACCGAGGTTTTTGTCCGCGTCATATCGTGTCCGGTCCTCTACAACCGTTGTTTATTCAGCCGCGCGCACACGGCGCCCGACCGCGACCTGAAACCCAAATGTGTGGACGGCCGAAATCCTAACGTTGAGTCGGCCGGCTGTAGGGAAAATGAAAAAAGAGCTTTCACCTGCTTTCACGAGTCATTTCAGAATCATGGAAGGCCTGGCTGGCCACCTGCCCCTGTCCACGGCGTCCCACGTCAGCCAGGTGAAGAAATGGTATCCATGAGATCTTTTCGGTTTGCTTTCAAAACCACTGTGCAGAATATTTTTCTTTCTACAAATCTTACTGCCCACAATCTTATCGTTCGACAAACCTAAATAAACTATAAGGGTTTCTACAATGCAGACCCTCAGAACAAATATGTGGGGTGTAATGGACGTGTGTCTTAGATGGAGGCTTGTTTCATCTTTACGCTTCTTGTGCATTGTTATTTTTCCTTCTATGAAAATAAGGTACGCCTTTGACGTACTTTCGAAAAAAAACAATGCCAACCCTCAGAACAAATATGTTATCCATCTATTGATACGTCCAGACGTATCCCTGGACACCGATACGCAAGCCGGTCATCCAAACGTATACGTTAAATGTCCTCCACTATTAAGTTAAATAAAAAGTGACCTTACACCAAATAACAATTGTCTTTCTTCATTACGTAAAAGTTTAGCATGTAATCATGAGTATATACAATTGATTAACGGCCTTCCGTCGTGGCATGCAATGGCCTTCTGCCAACTAAGAATGGCATTCCGCCATGATTTTTTATTTGATGTCTTGAACCGCTTACTAATCACGTAGTATATGTATATTAGGCCCCCTTCGCCACTCCACGTATGTTCTGTCATGGTCTCGCTCACTTCGCTCGTCTATCGTATTGGTTCGACTTCGTCTGTCCAGCGACAACATTTTGCCTCTGACGGCTTCACTATCACTCATGACTGGTAGTAGTTGTCTCTATGTAGTAGTCGGCCTTTGTTCGCTTCCTGCATGTCTCTTTCTTGTACTAATTAATGTGTATGGAAAGTCTTCCCAATGCCTCCTTCCTTGCCGCCAACTCACGCTAGATGGTAAGAAGGGACGAGACTTGCCTGCTCCCCGCGCGTGCTTTTATCCGTGCTCCCGCGTACGTGGAGTGATGGTCATTTTAAAACATGTTTTCCGCCAAATGCTAATCACCTTTTGGCCTTTAAACATGTTAGCCTTCCGTCAAATTAATTAGTTACTCTAGCTATATGTAAGTCATCTGAAAAATAATTTTGGGTTAGTCAATGTTGTTGGATGTTGATTCTGCTTTAAGATTCGTGCTCTTTTGCTTTGTTGTATGAGTTGTTTTGGTCTCTTTTTTACTGACCACATATTTGGGCCAGTCAATTCCTAAATGGTCTAAAGCCCATTACCCCAGCCCTCCCCTCTCCCCCTTTGTTCCTTTTTTATTTTTCCGTTTTTCCTTTTTTTTCCTTTTTTTTCTTTATTGGTCAGGTTTTTGTGTGGGGGGTGTTTGTAGGTGTTGGGTGAATCTAATATA
>NC_041382.1:562253143-562256445 GCF_002162155.2 Triticum dicoccoides | reverse complement strand
TACACACACACACACACACACACACACACACACACACACACACGAATACTATAAAATATATGTGAAAATTGTACTATTATATGATTATTTTTTTTCATGCTAAAAAAGTGCGATTTCAGTGTAATTGTGTGCAAGTTTTGTTTTCTTTCTTCTTAAAGTGAAATACCGATGCCACTAATTCATTGTTTCATAGAAAAATTTATTATTTTAATTTTGATTTAGTTATCATTACATTTTGAACGCTGCTACACACACGATAGAATCTGGACGATTTGTGCATGATACAACACGTCAGGCCATCCATGCATAGAGGGAAAGCTGACTATCACCATTCGATCCTCCATCGTTCACAGCTCGTCCAGACGAAGTCGTCCACATAATAATTTCGTTACATTTTCTTTCTTCTTTTGAGGGTAATACCATTGCCACTAATTCATTTCTTCTTATGATTTCCTTTTTTGCGAAATGCATTCGGCTGCTGAAACAAGAAACACGATGCAGAGCATATGGAGGCCTCGCTGATACTAGTATTAAATTGCATATCATTTAACCAGTTCATCTAAAAGATAAGCTAAAGAAAAGAATTAGACATTTTACACTCCCACTTGCAACTCATGGATAATTTGCACAAGAGAAGAGTACGTCCCTGTTATAGCCACCAGCAAGCCCAACACCAGTATTCCGACGATCGACGCCGTCTCCAAAGCCGTGAGAGATGTAGCTCCGAAGATCCTGACATAGCAGAGGCACGGCAGCAGCATGCACGCGCACACGCTGAGCAGGGAACCCACCAGCGCCATGAGGTACCCGAAGAAGGGCAGCGCGATCGCGACGACCACCGTGCTCAGCACCAGCAGCGTCCTCACCGCCACGGAGGCCGCGGCTCCCTCGCCTACCACGCCACGAAACCTCTCCTCGATGGCCACCGCGATCGGCGTGACCACCAGTGCATACTTCGAGAAAGGCATGACCACCGTCGTGTATATGGCGATCTTGGAGCTGAGCCTCGCCGCCGGTAGGTTGAGCGTCACCTGGGACTGCACGCCGTCGCCGTACATGAGGTATCCCAGCACGGCCATTGAGCCGTAGTTGAGCGTGCACAGCACGAAGCATATCGCTAGCATCTGGTTAATTAGGAAGAGAAGTTAGTATCCATCTTCAGCAGCAGACCAGTGAAGCAAGGGAATACTAAATTACTGTTACCTTTGGGAACTGAGATTTTTGCTTCATGGATGTGTACAGCGTCGGGAACACCGCGTGGGTGCAGTAGCAGAAGGTGTAGAGGCCGAGAGCGGTGGGGAGGCCGGTGAGCCGCAATGGCGTGGTAGTGCCTCGCCCGGAGAACCCGACGCCGTCGACGGCCGCGGCCCAGAGCACGCTGAGGACGATGGCGACCGACGCGAACACGCCTGCAGCGGAGACGTAGGCGAGCACGCCCAGACTGCGCAGCCACGTCGTGGGCGCGACCATGAGCGCCACCAGCACGACGAACAGCTGCTTCCCCGCAAGCGACACGGGCCCCAGGTGAACGCTGGCGCCGGGGAAAAGCTTGTCGAGGTTGTCGCCGTCGAGGATGAGGAAGCCGATGGCGACGAGGTAGAGCTCGGCGTACATGAAGGCGGACACGACCAGGCGTCCCCGGCGGCCGAAGGCGCGCTCGCCGATGTCCGGGTACGTCCGGATTGCCTGGTCAGCGGCCATGCAACGCCCGAGGAGGAGGCCCGTGTACCAGCAGGTGGCGGCCACGGCGGCGAGCAGCGCCAGGCTCAGCCATCCACCCTCCGCGAGCGCGTACGGCATCGACAGCAGCCCAACACCTACTCAAAACAAGTGTCGCACGGTGTGAATCAAAACAAGGTGCAAAAGCGAAACCAAGAGAATTAACAGCATGACTGCGCGAACAAAAAATTGCATGCAGACCTGCCAAGCCGTTGGTGCCGTTGAGGCAAGTTCGCACGAAGCTGGCATTGCCGTCGTCTTGCCCCCCGCCGTGCGGCGCCTTCCCCGGCCGCGTGGCCTCTTGCGCCCCGAGAAGCGGCACGTCATAGCTCATTTGCACGGCGCAATCCGACCGTGCGCTCACGCTTATTGGTATGTACTTGGGGTCTCTATTTGACATTTGACTCTAGTACAAGCTCCCTCAACGATCCACCTTTATAGTTTCAGAGAAATTCAGAGCAGGAGATAGAACACACCCTGTGAAATCACACTAAATCTTGGACTATCAAAATTTTCGGGCAAGAATTCACAGATCACAGCATACGCCCAGCAGCAAGCTGAACCAAACTAGTACCGAAATAGAAATCCATCAATTTGAACCCTGTGAGAAGGGAGCAGGGAGGGAAGAGGGAGAAAGGGGGGGAGGTACCTGCGATAATGGGGGAGGCGGCGCGGGTGGGGAAGTCGGGCTGGGGCTGAGAATATGGAGAAGACGGGCGACCGGAGAGCCGGATGGGACGCAGAGTTGGGGCCTAGGGCTGAGAAGATGGAGAAGAGGGGCGGCGGAGAAGCGTTCACGGGAACGAGAGGTGCCTCGCTCGGGCTGAGGAGGAGAAGAGATCGAAGCGGCACGTGACTTATAGAAGGGCGATGATAAATTTGGACCGGTCACCCTGCAGCCGCCCGATACAGCTGCGGACAGCCGTTTGATTTGCCCCGCGGCGTCTTCTTTCTTCCCTCTCTCACGCAATGTCGTAGCAGCGCACACAAGACCCCATCCCCACCCGACGACCCAGTGCCGCCGCACTCGCCGTGGTGACCCGTCACGCTCCCTGCGTTCATCGATTCCAGCCAAAAAACGAGTCGTAGATGTAGCTCCCCGGCTCTACAGTTGTAGCACCATGTGGTTGCTGTCACGCCTTGTCGGTCGAGTTTGAAGCTCGCCGGCGACCGGTTGCAGCATCCTTCCCCCTGTCCCATGCTAGATCTCATCGCCGGGATTCACAGCAAACCACCATCGACACCTCGTTGTAGTGAAGAATGGATGTAGTGGCAAAAAGCAGTTGACGGTAGTCGCAAAAATCAACATGGTTGCAGCAAAAAACATCGTCTCGCTGTTTGGGGGTCGTAGGTAAGTCGTAAAATGGATGTAGCAAAAAATTCTTCGGTGGTAGCAAAAATGGACGATGGTGCCGCCACCACCCCCCGAGCCGGATTAGCTCTTGTTTTCTCTTTGTTCGGGGCTTGTTTTGGTGTGCCCCCAATGATTATTTGAGACTTGCTTGTACTTGAACCTTTCTTGACTTGTTGTTTGATGCTTGGTGTCGTTGCTTTACAATATAAAGCGGGGGGAAACTCTTTTT
>NC_041382.1:562247465-562252701 GCF_002162155.2 Triticum dicoccoides | reverse complement strand
TGTAACAAACGATGACCACCACGTCGCCGGCTATGCTCCGGTTCCAGCAAAAACCATCACCACATGCAGCATCTCGAAAAGTCGATTCCAGCATACATCATAGCTGGTTCCAGCATCCCATCCGACCAGTGGCGGAGCTAGCCGGCAATCCATGGGGGGCGAAACACAAATCGCCAGTGTTTGTGAGGGGGGGGGGCAAATGCTAAAAAAATCCAATCTAAGCCCTATTTAAATTTTTTCCTTTAGAAAATTATCCAAGGCTGGGGGTAGCGCCCCCCTGGCCTCAACATAGATACGCCACTGCATCCGACGATTGGGGGAAATCAATGGCCGGAAGCACCGGCGACGCGATTCTGGTTTTACAGCGAGCTAGCACTAGTAGAAAACAGGGCTTTGGTCCAGGCCGGGTCAGCCCATTAGTCCCGGTTCAGTCTAGAACCGGGACCAATGTGGGCATTGGTCCCGGTTCGTGAGCCCAGGGGGCCGGCCGGGCCACGTGGGCCATTTGTCCCGGTTCATCTGGACCTTTTGGTCCCGGTTGGTGGGATGAACCGGGACCAATGGGCCTCGCTCCTGGCCCACCACCATTGGTCCCGGTTGGTGGCTTGAACCGGGACCAAAGGCTCTCCTTTAGTCCCGGCTCTTGTCACCAACCGGGACCAATGAGGTGCCTGAAGGAAATATGCCCTAGAGGCAATAATAAAGTTATTATTTATTTCCTTATATCATGATAAATGTTTATTATTCATGCTGGAATTGTATTAACCGGAAACATAATACATGTGCAAATACATAGACAAACAGAGTGTCATTAGTATGCCTCTACTTGACTAGCTCGTTAATCAAAGATGGTTATGTTTCCTAACCATAAACAAAGAGTTGTTATTTGATTAACGGGATCACATCATTAGGTGAATGATCTGATTGACATGACCCATTCCATTAGCTTAGCACCCGATCGTTTAGTATGTTGCTATTGCTTTCTTCATGACTTATACATGTTCCTATGACTATGAGATTATGCAACTCCCATTTGCCGGAGGAACACTTTGTGCGCTACCAAACGTCACAACGTAAATGGGTGATTATAAAGGTGCTCTACAGGTGTCTCTAAAGGTACATGTTGGGTTGGCGTATTTCGAGATTAGGATTTGTCACTTCGATTGTCGGAGAGGTATCTCTGGGCCCTCTCGGTAATACACATCACATAAGCCTTGCAAGCATTGCAACTAATGAGTTAGTTGTGAGATGATGTATTACGGAACGAGTAAAGAGACTTGCCGGTAACGAGATTGAACTAGGTATGGGATACCGACGATCGAATCTCGGGCAAGTAACATACCGATGACAAAGGGAACAACGTATGTTGTTATGCGGTCTGACCGATAAAAGATCTTCGTAGAATATGTAGGAGCCAATATGAGCATCCAGGTTCCGCTATTGGTTATTGACCGGAGACGTGTCTCGGTCATGTCTACATTGTTCTCGAACCCGTAGGGTCCGCACGCTTAAGGTTTCGATGACAGTTATATTATGATTTTATGAGTTTTGATGTACCGAAGTTAGTTCGGAGTCCCGGATATGATCACGGACACGACGAGGAGTCTCTAAATGGTCGAGACATAAAGATTGATATATTGGACGGCTATATTCGGACACCGGAAGTGTTCCGGGGAAGTTTCGGATAAAACCGGAGCACCGGGGGGTTACCGGAACCCCCCGGGGGGTTAATGGGCCTCATGGGCCTAAAGTGGAGAAGAGGAGGGGCTGCCAGGGCAGGCCGCATGCCCCCTCTCCCCCTAGTCCGAATTGGATAAGGAGGGAGGGGCGCCCCCCCCCCCTTTTCCTTCTCTCCTTCCCCCTCTCCTACTTGGACAAGGAAAGGGAGGGGAGTCCTACTCCCGGTAGGAGTAGGACTCCTCCTGCGTGCCTCCTACTAGGGCCGGCCGCACCCCCCCCCCTTGGATCCTTTATATACGGAGGCAAGGGACACCCCTAGAGACACAAGTTGATCCACGTGATCATATTCTTAGCCGTGTGCGGTGCCCCCTTCCACCATAGTCCTCGATAATATTGTAGCGGTGCTTAGGCGAAGCCCTGCGACAGTAGTGAAGGAAATATGCCCTAGAGGCAATAATAAAGTTATTATTTATTTCCTTATATCATGATACATGTTTATTATTCATGCTAGAATTGTATTAACCGGAAACATAATACATGTGTGAATACATAGACAAACAGAGTGTCACTAGTATGCCTCTACTTGACTAGCTCGTTAATCAAAGATGGTTATGTTTCCTAACCATGAACAATGAGTTGTTATTTGATTAACGGGATCACATCATTAGGTGAATGATCTGATTGACATGACCCATTCCATTATCTTAGCACCCGATCGTTTAGTATGTTGCTATTGCTTTCTTCATGACTTATACATGTTCCTATGACTATGAGATTATGCAACTCCCGTTTGCCGGAGGAACACTTTGTGTGCTACCAAACGTCACAACGTAAATGGGTGATTATAAAGGTGCTCTACAGGTGTCTCCAAAGGTACATGTTGGGTTGGCGTATTTCGATATTAGGATTTGTCACTTCGATTGTCGGAGAGGTATCTCTGGGCCCTCTCGGTAATACACATCACATAAGCCTTGCAAGCATTGCAACTAATGAGTTAGTTGTGAGATGATGTATTACGGAACGAGTAAATAGACTTGCCGGTAACGAGATTGAACTAGGTATGGGATACCGACGATCGAATCTCGGGCAAGTAACATACCGATGACAAAGGGAACAACGTATGTTGTTATGCGGTCTGACCGATAAAAGATCTTCGTAGAATATGTAGGAGCCAATATGAGCATCCAGGTTCCGCTATTGGTTATTGACCGGAGACGTGTCTCGGTCATGTCTACATTGTTCTCGAACCCGTAGGGTCCGCACACTTAAGGTTTCGATGACAGTTATATTATGAGTTTATGAGTTTTGATGTACCGAAGTTAGTTCGGAGTCCTGGATATGATCACGGACATGACTAGGAGTCTCGAAATGGTCGAGACATAAAGATTGATATATTGGACGGCTATATTCGGACACCGGAAGTGTTCCGGGGAAGTTTCAGATAAAACCGGAGCACCGGGGGGTTAATGGGCCTCATGGGCCTAAAGTGGAGAAGAGGAGGGGCTGCCAGGGCAGGCCGCGCGCCCCCTCTCCCCCTAGTCCGAATTGGATAAGGAGGGAGGGGCGGCGCCCCCCCTTTTCCTTCTCTCCTTCCCCCTCTCGTACTTGGACAAGGAAAGGGAGGGGAGTCCTACTCCCGGTAGGAGTAGGACTCCTCCTGCGCGCCTCCTACTAGGGCCGGCCGCACCCCCCCTTGGATCCTTTATATATGGAGGCAAGGGACACCCCTAGAGACACAAGTTGATCCACGTGATCATATTCTTAGCCGTGTGCGGTGCCCCCTTCCACCATAGTCCTCGATAATATTGTAGTGGTGCTTAGGCGAAGCCCTGCGACAGTAGTGAAGGAAATATGCCCTAGAGGCAATAATAAAGTTATTATTTATTTCCTTATATCATGATAAATGTTTATTATTCATGCTAGAATTGTATTAACCGGAAACATAATACATGTGTGAATACATAGACAAACAGAGTGTCACTAGTATGCCTCTACTTGACTAGCTCGTTAATCAAAGACGGTTATGTTTCCTAACCATGAACAAGGAGTTGTTATTTGATTAACGTGATCACATCATTAGGTGAATGATCTGATTGACATGACCCATTCCATTAGCTTAGCACCCGATCGTTTAGTATGTTGCTATTGCTTTCTTCATGACTTATACATGTTCCTATGACTATGAGATTATGCAACTCCCGTTTGCCGGAGGAACACTTTGTGTGCTACCAAATGTCACAACGTAAATGGGTGATTATAAAGGTGCTCTACAGGTGTCTCCAAAGGTACATGTTGGGTTGGCGTATTTCGAGATTAGGATTTGTCACTCCGATTGTCGGAGAGGTATCTCTGGGCCCTCTCGGTAATGCACATCACATAAGCCTTGCAAGCATTGCATCTAATGAGTTAGTTGCGAGATGATGTATTACGAAACGAGTAAAGAGACTTGCCGGTAACGAGATTGAACTAGGTATTGAGATACCGACGATCGAATCTCGGGCAAGTAACATACCGATGACAAAGGGAACAACGTATGTTGTTATGCGGTCTGACTGATAAAGATCTTCGTAGAATATGTAGAAGCCAATATGAGCATCCAGGTTCCGCTATTGGTTATTGACCGGAGACGTGTCTCGGTCATGTCTACATTGTTCTCGAACCCGTAGGGTGCGCACGCTTAAGGTTTCGATGACAGTTATATTATGAGTTTATGAGTTTTGATGTACCGAAGTTAGTTCGGAGTCCCGGATGTGATCACGGACATGACAAGGAGTCTCGAAATGGTCGAGACATAAAGATTGATATATTGGACGGCTATATTCGGATACCGGAAGTGTTCCGGGTGATTTCGGAGAAAACTGCAGAGCCGGAGGGTTACCAGAACCCCCCCCCCCCGGGAGAAGTAATGGGCCATATGGGCCTTAGTGGAGAGAGAGAGGGGCAGCCAAAGGTGGGCCGCGCGCCTCCTCCCCCCTGGTCCGAATTGGACTAGGAGAGGGGGGCGGCACCCCCCTTTCCCTCTCCCTCCCCACTTCCTTCCCCCTCCTAGTAGGAGTCCTACTCCTACTAGGAGGAGGACTCCTCCTTGGCGCGCCTATAGGGCCGGCCGGCCTCCTCCCCTTGCTCCTTTATATACGGGGGCAGGGGGGACCCCTAGAGACACAAGTTGATCCACGTGATCATATTCTTAGCCGTGTGCGGTGCCCCCTTCCACCATAGTCCTCGATAATATGTAGCGGTGCTTAGGCGAAGCTCTGCGACGGTAGTGCATCAAGATCGTCACCACGCCGTCGTGCTGACGGAACTCTTCCCCGACACTTTGCTGGATCGGAGTCCGGGGATCGTCATCGAGCTGAACGTGTGCTAGAACTCGGAGATGCCGTAGTTTCGGTGCTTGACCGGTCGGGCCGTGGAGACGTACGACTACATCAACCAAACACTTCCGTTGTCGATCTACAAGGGTACGTAGATCACACTCTCCCCTCTCGTTGCTATGCATCACAATGATCTTGCGTGTGCGTAGGAATTTTTTTGAAATTACTACGTTCCCCGACAA
>NC_041382.1:562240521-562247164 GCF_002162155.2 Triticum dicoccoides | reverse complement strand
TTGCTGGATCGGAGTCCGGGGATCATCATCGAGCTGAACGTGTGCCTGAACTCGGAGGTGCCATAGTTTTGGTGCTTGATCGGTCGGGCCGTGAAGACGTACGACTAGATCAACCAAGTTAACGCTTCCGTTGTCGATCTACAAGGGTACGCAGATCACACTCTCCCCCTCTCGTTGCTATGCATCACCATGATCTTGCGTGTGCGTAGGAATTTTTTTTGAAATTACTACGAAACCCAACAGTGGTATCAGAGCCTAGGTTTTATGTGTTGATGTTATTTGCACAAGTAGAACACAAGTGAGTTGTGGGCGATATAAGTCATACTGCTTACCAGCATGTCATACTTTGGTTCGGCGGTATTGTTGGACGAAGCGGCCCGAACCGACATTACGCGTACGCTTACGCGAGACCGGTTCTCCCGACGTGCTTTGCACAAAGGTGGCTAGCGGGTGACAGTTTCTCCAACTTTAGTTGAACCGAGTGTGGCTATGCCCGGTCCTTGCGAAGGTTAAAACAGCACCAACTTGACAAACTATCGTTGTGGTTTTGATGCGTAGGTAAGATTGGTTCTTGCTTAAGCCCGTAGCAGCCACGTAAAACTTGCAACAACAAAGTAGAGGACGTCTAACTTGTTTTTGCAGGGCATGTTGTGATGTGATATGGTCAAGACATGATGCTAAATTTTATTGTATGAGATGATCATGTTTTGTAACCGAGTTATCGGCAACTGGCAGGAGCCATATGGTTGTCGCTTTATTGTATGCAATGCAATCGCGCTGTAATGCTTTATTTTATCACTAAGCGGTAGCGATAGTCGTGGAAGCATAAGATTGGCGAGACGACAACAATGCTACGATGGAGATCAAGGTGTCGCGCCGGTGACGATGGTGATCATGACGGTGCTTCGAAGATGGAGATCACAAGCACAAGAAGATGGTGGCCATATCATATCACTTATATTGATTGCATGTGATGTTTATCTTTTATGCATCTTATTTTGCTTTGATTGACGGTAGCATTATAAGATGATCTCTCACTAATTATCAAGAAGTGTTCTCCCTGAGTATGCACCGTTGCGAAAGTTCTTCGTGCTGAGACACCACATGATGATCGGGTGTGATAGGCTCTACGTTCAAATACAACGGGTGCAAAACAGTTGCACACACAGAATACTCAGGTTATACTTGACGAGCCAAGCATATACAGATATGGCCTCGAAACACGGAGACCGAAAGGTCGAGCGTGAATCATATAGTAGATATGATCAACATAGTGATGTTCACCAATGAAACTACTCCATCTCACGTGATGATCGGACATGGTTTAGTTGATTTGGATCACGTAATCACTTAGAGGATTAGAGGGATGTCTATCTAAGTGGGAGTTCTTTAAGTAAATTAATTGAACCTAAATTTATCATGAAACTTAGTACCTGATAGTATCTTGCTTGTTTTTACTTGATTGTAGATAGATGGCTCGTGCTATTGTTCCGTTGAATTTTAATGCGTTCCTTGAGAAAGCAAAGTTGAAAGATGATGGTAGCAATTACACGGACTGGGTCCGTAACTTGAGGATTATCCTCATTGCTGCACAGAAGAATTACATCCTGGAAGCACCGCTGGGTGCCAGGCCTGCTGCTGGAGCAACACCAGATGTTATGAACGTCTGGCAGAGCAAAGCTGATGACTACTCGATAGTTCAGTGTGCCATCCTTTACGGCTTAGAATCGGGACTTCAACGATGTTTTGAACGTCATGGAGCATATGAGATGTTTCAGGAGTTGAAGTTAATATTTCAAGCAAATGCCCGGATTGAGAGATATGAAGTCTCCAATAAGTTCTATAGCTGCAAGATGGAGGAGAACAGTTCTGTCAGTGAGGATATACTCAAAATGTCTGGGTATAATAATCACTTGATTCAATTGGGAGTTAATCTTCCAGATGATTGCGTCATTGACAGAATTCTCCAATCACTGCCACCAAGCTACAAGAGCTTCGTCATGAACTATAATATGCAAGTGATGAATAAGACTATTCCCGAGCTCTTCGCAATGTTGAAAGCTACGGAGGTAGAAATCAAGAAGGAGCATCAAGTGTTGATGGTCAACAAGACCACTAGTTTCAAGAAAAAGGGCAAAGGGAAGAAGAAGGGGAACTTCAAAAAGAACAGCAAGCAAGTTGCTACTCAAGAGAAGAAACCCAAACCTGGACCTAAGCCTGAAACTGAGTGCTTCTACTGCAAGCAGACTGGTCACTGGAAGCGGAACTGCCCCAAGCATTTGGCGGATAAGAAGGATGGCAAGGTGAACAAAGGTATATGTGATATACATGTTATTGATGTGTACCTTACTAATGCTCGCAGTAGTACCTGGGTATTTGCTACTGGTTCTGTTGCTAATATTTGCAACTCGAAACAGGGACTACGGATTAAGCGAAGATTGGCTAAGGACGAGGTGATGATGCGCGTGGGAAACGGTTCCAAAGTCGATGTGATCGTAGTCGGCACGCTACCTCTACATCTACCTTCGGGATTAATATTAGACCTAAATAATTGTTATTTGGTGCCAGCGTTAAGCATGAACATTATATCTGGATCTTGTTTGATGCGAGACGGTTATTCATTTAAATCTGAGAATAATGGTTGTTCTATTTATATAAGTAATATCTTTTATGGTCATGCACCCTTAAAGAGTGGTCTATTTTTATTGAATCTCGATAGTAGTGACACACATATTCATAGTGTTGAAGCCAAAAGATGCAGAGTTGATAATGATAGTGCAACTTATTTGTGGCACTGCCGTTTAGGTCATATCGGTGTAAAGCGCATGAAGAAACTCCATACTGATGGACTTTTGGAACCACTTGATTATGAATCACTTGGTACTTGCGAACCGTGCCTCATGGGCAAGATGACCAAAACACCGTTCTCCGGTACTATGGAGAGAGCAACAGATTTGTTGGAAATCATACATACAAATGTATGTGGTCCGATGAATATTGAGGCTCGTGGCGGATATCGTTATTTTCTGACCTTCATAGATGACTTAGGCAGATATGGGTATATCTACTTAATGAAACACAAGTCTTAAACATTTGAAAAGTTCAAAGAATTTCAGAGTGAAGTAGAAAATCATCGTAACAAGAAAATAAAATTCCTACGAGCTGATCGTGGAGGAGAATATTTGAGTTACGAGTTTGGTGTACATTTGAAAAATTGTGGAATAGTTTTGCAACTCACGCCACCCGGAACACCACAGCGTAATGGTGTGTCCGAATGTCGTAATCGTACTTTACTAGATATGGTGCAATCTATGATGTCTCTTACTGAATTACCGCTATCATTTTGGGGATACGCTCTAGAGACGGCCGCATTCACGTTAAATAGGGCACCATCAAAATCCGTTGAGACGACGCCTTATGAACTGTGGCTTGGCAAGAAACCAAAGTTGTCGTTTCTGAAAGTTTGGGGCTGCGATGCTTATGTGAAAAAGCTTCAACCTGATATGCTCGAACCCAAATCGGAGAAATGTGTCTTCATAGGATATCCAAAGGAAACTATTGGATACACCTTCTATCACAGATCCGAAGGCAAAACTTTTGTTGCTAAATTCGGAAACTTTCTGGAGAAGGAGTTTCTCTCGAAAGAAGTGAGTGGGAGGAAAGTAGAACTTGACGAGGTAACTGTACCTGCTCCCTTATTGGAAAGTAGTGCATCACAGAAAACTGTTTCAGTGACACCTACACCAATTAGTGAGGAAGCTAATGATGATGATCATGAAACTTCAGAACAAGATACTACTGAACCTCGTAGATCAACCAGAGTGAGATCCGCGCCAGAGTGGTACGGTAATCCTGTTCTGGAAGTCATGCTACTAGATCATGATGAACCTACGAACTATGAAGAAGCGATGTTGAGCCCAGATTCCGCAAAATGGCTTGAAGCCATGAAATCTGAGATGGGATCCATGTATGAGAACAAAGTATGGACTTTGGTTGACTTGCCCGATGATCGGCAAGCAATTGAGAATAAATGAATTTTCAAGAAGAAGACTGACGCTGACGGTAATATTACTGTCTACAAAGCTCGACTTGTCGCAAAAGGTTTTCGGCAAGTTCAAGGGATTGACTACGATGAGACCTTCTCACCCGTAGCGATGCTTAAGTCTGTCCGAATCATGTTAGCAATTGCCGCATTTTATGATTATGAAATTTGGCAAATGGATGTCAAAACTGCATTCCTGAATGGATTTCTGGAAGAAGAGTTGTATATGATGCAACCAGAAGGTTTTGTCGATCCAAAAGGAGCTAACAAAGTGTGCAAGCTCCAGCGATCCATTTATGGACTGGTGCAAGCCTCTCGGAGTTGGAATAAACGCGTTGATAGTGTGATCAAAGCATTTGGTTTTATACAGACTTTTGGAGAAGCCTGTATTTACAAGAAAGTGAGTGGGAGCTCTCTAGCATTTCTGATATTATATGTGGATGACATATTACTAATTGGAAATGATATAGAATTTCTAGATAGCATAAAGGGATACTTGAATAAGAGTTTTTCAATGAAAGACCTCGGTGAAGCTGCTTACATATTAGGCATTAAAATCTATAGAGATAGATCAAGACGCTTAATTGGACTTTCACAAAGCACATACCTTGACAAAGTTTTGAAGAAGTTCAAAATGGATCAAGCAAAGAAAGGGTTCTTGCCTGTGTTACAAGGTGTGAAGTTGAGCAAGACTCAATGCCCGACCACTGCAGAAGATAGAGAGAAAATGAAAGATGTTCCCTATGCTTCAGCCATAGGCTCTATCATGTATGCAATGTTGTGTACCAGACCTGATGTGTGCCTTGCTATAAGTCTAGCAGGGAGGTACCAAAGTGATCCAGGAGTGGATCACTGGACAGCGGTCAAGAACATCCTGAAATACCAGAAAAGGACTAAGGATATGTTTCTCATATATGGAGGTGACAAAGAGCTCATCATAAAAGGTTACGTTGATGCAAGCTTTGACACTGATCCGGACGATTCTAAATCGCAAACCGGATACGTGTTTACATTAAACGGTGGAGCTGTCAGTTGGTGCAGTTCTAAACAAAGCGTTGTAGCGGGATCTACATGTGAAGCGGAGTACATAGCTGCTTCGGAAGCAGCAAATGAAGGAGTCTGGATGAAGGAGTTCATATCCGATCTAGGTGTCATACCTAGTGCATCGGGTCCAATGAAAATCTTTTGTGACAATACTGGTGCAATTGCCTTGGCAAAGGAATCCAGATTTCACAAGAGAACCAAGCACATCAAAAGACGCTTCAATTCCATCCGGGATCTAGTCCAGGTGGGAGATATAGAGATTTGCAAGATACATACGGATCTGAATGTTGCAGACCCATTAACTAAGCCTCTTCCACAAGAAAAACATGATCAGCACCAAGGCTCCATGGGTGTTAGAATCATTACTGTGTAATCTAGATTATTGACTCTAGTGCAAGTGGGAGACTGAAGGAAATATGCCCTAGAGGCAATAATAAAGTTATTATTTATTTCCTTATATCATGATAAATGTTTATTATTCATGCTAGAATTGTATTAACCGGAAACATAATACATGTGTGAATACATAGACAAATAGAGTGTCACTAGTATGCCTCTACTTGACTAGCTCGTTAATCAAAGATGGTTATGTTTCCTAACCATAAACAAAGAGTTGTTATTTGATTAACGGGATCACATCATTAGGTGAATGATCTGATTGACATGACCCATTCCATTATCTTAGCACCCGATCGTTTAGTATGTTGCTATTGCTTTCTTCATGACTTATACATGTTCCTATGACTATGAGATTATGCAACTCCCGTTTGTCAGAGGAACACTTTGTGTGCTACCAAACGTCACAACGTAAATGGGTGATTATAAAGGTGCTCTACAGGTGTCTCCAAAGGTACATGTTGGGTTGGCGTATTTCGAGATTAGGATTTGTCACTTCGATTGTCGGAGAGGTATCTCTGGGCCCTCTCGGTAATACACATCACATAAGCCTTGCAAGCATTGCAACTAATGAGTTAGTTGTGAGATGATGTATTACGAAACGAGTAAGGAGACTTGCCGGTAACGAGATTGAACTAGGTATGGGATACCGACGATCGAATCTCGGGCAAGTAACATACCGATGACAAAGGGAACAACGTATGTTGTTATGCGGTCTGACCGATAAAAGATCTTTGTAGAATATGTAGGAGCCAATATGAGAATCCAGGTTCCGCTATTGGTTATTTACCGGAGACGTGTCTCGGTCATGTCTACATTGTTCTCGAACCCGTAGGGTCCGCACGCTTAAGGTTTCGATGACAGTTATATTATGAGTTTATGAGTTTTGATGTACCGAAGTTAGTTCGGAGTCCCGGATGTGATCACGGACATGACGAGGAGTCTCGAAATGGTCGAGACATAAAGATTGATATATTGGACGGCTATATTCAGACACCGGAAGTGTTCCGGAGAAGTTTCGGATAAAACCGGAGCACCAGGGGGTTACCGGAACCCCCCGGGGGGTTAATGGGCCTCATGGGCCTAAAGTGGAGAAGAGGAGGGGCTGCCAGGGCAGCCCGCGCGCCCCCTCTCCCTCTAGTCCGAATTGGACAAGGAGGG
>NC_041382.1:562214827-562240237 GCF_002162155.2 Triticum dicoccoides | reverse complement strand
AGGGAGGGGAGTCCTACTCCCGGTAGGAGTAGGACTCCTCCTGCGCGCCTCCTACTAGGGCCGGACGCACCCCCCCTTGGATCCTTTATATACGGAGGCAAGGGACACCCCTAGAGACACAAGTTGATCCATGTGATCATATTCTTAGCCGTGTGCGGTGCCCCCTTCCACCATAGTCCTCGATAATATTGTAGCGGTGCTTAGGCGAAGCCCTGCGACAGTAGTACATCAAGATCGTCACCACACCGTCGTGCTGACAGAACTCTTCCCCGACACTTTGCTGGATCGGAGTCCGGGGATCGTCATCGAGCTAAACGTGTGCTAGAACTCGGAGGTGCCGTAGTTTCGGTGCTTGATCGGTCGGGCCGTGAAGACGTACGGCTACATCAACCAAGTTAACGCTTCCGTTGTCGATCTACAAGGGTACGTAGATCACACTCTCCCCCTCTCGTTGCTATGCATCACCATGATCTTGCGTGTGCGTAGGATTTTTTTTTGAAATTACTACGAAACCCCACAGTGCCTATATATACCCCCTCGCGCAAGAGGAGAGCACAGTGCTCTGTTTTTTCTGGCCGAGGGGGAGAGGGCTTTGTGGTGCTCTAGCTCACCTCCTATGCACATGAGGTGTTCGATGGAATGCCCGAGCCACACTACTTAACCTTTCTCCTCTCGAAGCTCGACCTCCAAGCTCCATTTTCCTCGAGATTTGTCTAGATTTAGCGGTCCGTCACGCCCCGTCCCTGTCTTCACCGCCGTCGATCACCCGCGCCGATCTCATCACCGACACCACCGTGGTGAGCCTCTTGTTCTTATCTTCTTTCTGAAAGGAAAAATATTCTTACTTGTATGTTTAGATAGATACTGTATCATTTTCTTACATTTATTATTGCATCTTATATAGTGCGATGGTTTTGGTATCCGCCCCCGTCGGCCCTCGTCCTGTCTATGATTCGGATGTGGTATGTATATTATCTTTATAACAATTGGTTCATTTATTGTTTATGAAAATTATGCCGACCAACGTGACATAGATTTTATTTATCTAGGATGTATGTGAATCGGAAATGCCAACCGACCCTATTGTCGAGAGGTTAAATTTAGTTGAAGAAGAAAACTATTTGTTGAAGGAAAAAATAAAAAAAATTGAGGAGGAGAAGATGATATTGGAGTTGCATGTTGCGGATGTCGTCGATGATCACAAGATCAAGATGGATGCAATGCGCTTGAAGATTAGAAAGATTAGAAAATATGCCATTCATACCAAGGCTTGGTATCATTATGCCGTTGGTGAAAGTGCGTTATATCGACTAGAGGGGGGGTGAATAGGTGATTTTTATGAAAGTCTTCAGAACATGGGAGTTTTGAAGACAAACGATAAAATTAAACCTATTACCATGCAGCGGAAGCTAGACTACACTAGGTAAACCATAGTCAAGTATTCAATGAAGTGAAAGCACAAAGACTAATAGCAGCTAGGTAGTAAGGATCAGGTAGGAAGATATTGTGAAGCCAAACAGAACACACAGTCACTCAGTGAAGACAAATGATAGAGCAAACATACAATGACTTCACAAGAAGTAACAGTAAGTAAAGTGAAGTGAAGATGAAACCAGTGACTCGTTGAAGACAATGATTTGATGAACCAGTTCCAGTTGTTGTGACAACTGTACGTCTGGTTGGAGCGGCTAGGTATTTAAACCTTAGGACACACAGTCCCGGACACCCAGTCCTCACCGTATTCTCCTTGAGCTAAGGTCACATAGACCTCGCCCAATCACTCTGGTAAGTCTTCAAGGTAGACTCCCAAACCTTTACAGACTTTGTTCACTGGCAATCCACAACGTCTCTTGGATGCTCAGAACGCGACGCCTAACCGGCTGGAGGATGCACAGTCCTCAAGTATAATAAGTCTTCAGATCACACAGACAAGAAGACTTAAGTGATGCCCAATTCTCTCTGACTCTGGTGGTTAGGGTTTTATCCTCTCAAGGAATTCTCTCTCAAAGGCTTCGAGGTGGGTTGCTCTCAAACGACAAAAGCCGTACTTTCAATCTGAGCAGCCAACCATTTATGGTTGTAGGGGGTGGGCTATTTATAGCCACTTGGCAACCCGACCTGATTTGTCCAAAATGACCCTGGGTCACTAAGGAACTGACACGTGTCCCAACGGTCAGATTTCAAACTCACACGACAACTTTACTTGGGCTACAAGCAAAGCTGACTTGTCTGACTCTGGACAAGATTCGCTCTCATTGTCTTCACTCGAAGACATAGGTTTTTGGTTTAGGCATCACTTTAGTTATTCTGACTGGTTCTCTTGGACCCCACTTAACAGTACGGTGGTTCCTATGACTCAACACAAAAGAAAAAGAACTACGAAAGATTTAAGTCTTCGAGCTCCATAGGCTTCATATAGTGTCTTCTCTTGTCATAGTCTTCAATGTGAATATCTTCATATACCACCTTTGACTTCAATGTCTTCATACAGTTTTAGGGGTCATCTCTGGTAGTAAAACTGAATCAATGAGGGACTTCTACCTGTGTTATCCTGCAATTCTCACAAACACATTAGTCCCTCAACTTGGTTTGTCGTCAATACTCCAAAACCAACTAGGGGTGGCACTAGATGCACTTACAATCTCCCCCTTTTTGGTGATTGATGACAAACTAGTTGAAGTTTTCAACGGGGAATATAATCTGTGAAATTGTGAAGGATAAGGAATTGTCTTCATAAGTTGCAAGGGCTCCCCCTGAAGATGTGCATATAAGTTAATTTGCGTTTGGAATGCAAATGCACATGGCAGGTTGTACTTGTGGAGATCCACTTCAACTTACAATGACAATCCACTATGCATGTGAAAGTATATGAAGATAATGACATGCATAATGGAAAATGGACGTCTACAGAATGAGCTAAGTGCGGAATTTATCGTCGCACATGCGGAATTTATCTTCGCAAAACAAGGTGGCAAATAAGTAGCAGACGACCATCTAGTTTAAGTGTTACAACTCATAAGAATCAAATATAGCAAAAACGAGAGTTGTAAGCACGAAGCAAAATATAAAGCACCCACCCATATGGACCCGCTTGAAGACTATCAATCTCATATGCTTCTCCCCCTTTTGTCAGTAATGACCAAAAAGGTTTGAAGACATAGAGCCTCTACTCGTTCCCATGAGGAGTAGGTGAAGTAGCAGGGTTGTTGGTGTTGTTTGGCGGTGCATAAGAGCTTGGAGGTGCTGAAGGAGGTGGAGGTGAAGTAGCATCGTCTTCTTCCTCAATAATTCTGGCAGTCACTGTGGCAGCAGAGGAAGAAAACTCAGAGTCTTCAAGGGATGGAGTTCCTAGCAGCACAGCCCTTCGAGGAGGTGTGGAGTCAAACTTGAATCTCTCATTGAAGCCATCCTCTTAAAGATCAGCTTCAGAACACATCATCGTGAGCCCTTTCCATGTGCGGCGACAGGTTTCATGGGCAACGAAAGCATTCTTGGTGGCAAGATTTCGAGTGCGATTAACATCCACCAAGAGGCTTTTCATCTGACGCTTCAGCCAGTCATGATGCCTATCTTGTTTCTGATGTAGAGCCACAAGAAGCTCTCGATCGTTGAGAACATGAGTGCGCTTCTTGGGTCTTGGAGTAGTGGCACTGTCAGTGGCTTCAGTGGAAGCAGGGTGTGGTGCACGTATAGTGCCAGCCAAAGGATACACCCGAGAAACTGTTTCAACGCCTTCAATGTTCTGAGTAAAACTCTGATGTTCTGCATTTTGAGGACTTAGAGGTTGCTTGGCAGGCTCAGAATATATGGCTTCAGTAGACATGTCCACGTCAGGCAAGAAGATTCGATGGTTGCAGGCTGAGGGCTGATAGGAGATGGCGGAGTGTAGCTTGATCAGCCGCATCACCCAAGGGGCGTAGAACTTCAAACCGAACAGATCAATGCCTGATGCAACAAGTTGGCGTATGAAGAAGCCCTGTGCATTGAAGCATTTGCCATGAAGTATATAGAAGACCAAAGTGTTCATTGCACCCTGAAGCTTGGCATTTGGAGAGTGCCCTTTGATAGGCTAGAGAGTTCGCCTGATGATGTGATAGATGGTTCTGGGCAGGTACTCAAGGTCTTCAACGAAGAACTCTGTGGGATAAGCAGCATCTTGGGGCAATGGCTTCATCATGCTGAGCATTTGACTCATATCAGGTTCTGGCCACTGAAAGATGCTCTCAATAGCTTCAGCATGCAGCTGACAGCCTTGCTCGAAGAGATCGCCAGGAGTGGGCAAGCCAGTGAGCTCAATGATGTCAAATGCATTGACTTCGTGATGAACGTTGCCAGTCATCCACTCCAGGACCCAAGTCTTTGGATCTCTGCTGTACCCTTTGATGTGAAGTGTGGCATAGAATTGTAGCAGCAGCTCTTCATTCCAATGCTCTTCATCAGTAACAAACTGCAGCAGACCCACTTGCTTGAAGCAATCCATAGCTTCTTTTAGACAGGGAAGACCAGCTATAGCTTCAACGTCAAGGCGCTTGTGTGGGAAGATGCGACCTTGGTTGTAAAGTATGCAAGAGTAATAGCTTCGCCGAGGATAGCTCCAGAACCGATCAGATGATATCCTTTCCCTTGAGTAGGGGTTCCTGGAGCTATTGAAGAACGTGTTGTCTGCCCTGAAGCCATTGATGTTGAAGGAGCCAGGTGCTGATACAGGACCTGGAAACCTTGGCAGTCTTGGGATTGGCTTCTGGACCTGAGGCCTGTGCTCAACATGATAGTTGAATTGGGGACCGGCAGCAGACTCAGGAACAGAAGTGGCTGGATCAGTGGCTTCGCTGTCTTCTGAAGCTTTTGCTGGGGAGGGCTCCACATTAGCTTCATTGTTGGTTGTGGCAGCCTCAAGATTTTCATCCTCCACTTGACTGGCTGGAGGGACGGTCACAGGCACGTTCTCTTGGAGAACTGCTTCTTGGTGGAACAGGAGAGTGGGATCTTGTGGTACTTCTTCTTGTGCGGCTGATGCAGCCGGAATGTCTTTAGCAGAGACTTGAGGCCTTGGACCTTTGCGAAGCCTGCGGAACGCAGACGACGCCTGTGGAGTTGGAGTGGGCTGGGCCTCATAGTCGTCTTCCTCTTGTGGGTGATCCGCCCATGAAGCATCCTGTGCAATTGGCGTCAGTGGACGACCAATGCTGATGAGTTTGCTGTTTTCAAACTGAGGAAGGACTGCATCATCTTCTACATTGTCATGATGACCAATGTCTTCAGCAGTGATGGGATTAGCTGCTGGAATGTCTTCAGCTTCAGGAGCCTCTGTGGAAGCAGGCTCATGAACTGTCAGTTGAAATTCTGCGTCAGGATGAACCATAGAAATGGGTTCAACTATCAAGGGCTCTGTGGGAGCAGCCCGAGCTTTCTTGGTCTTTCTCTTTTTCTTGGTGGGGGCAGTAGGAGAGGCTTCAGAGTGTTTCCTCTTCCTGGCTTCAGCCTCAGCAGTTCTTGTCTTCTTGAGCCCTGAAGTTGTTGACCGGCTTTTTGGCTTCGAGCCAGTCAGTCTAGTTGGGAAGACAATCGGAACTGCTTCTTGCCGTGGTGCATCAGGTTCAGCCATAGCAGGCTTCTTCTTCTGCTGCTGCTTCAGTGCATCCTGGGGTCGATGCCAGGACGCCCAAGTGCCTTGCGCTTCTCAGCCTCATTATAGGCTTGCACACATCTATCAGCCAGAGTCTTCATGCGCTCACGCGAACCCTGAGCTTCTGCACGCTTCTTCACAAAGGCTTCCTTGAGCTCGTGCATCATTGTCTTGAAGTTCTTCACTTCTTGCACGCTGAGCTTGGCCATATGCTGCTTGAACTAAGCCTTTTCATAGTCAATCTTCTGCTTCAGTTCAACAATGCGCTGGGCAATAGCAAGTTCTGAAGCAATGGCGCCTTGGAAGGCGACACTGAGGCCAATGGGTAGCTGCAGATCTTCAAAGCTGATGTTTGGCGTGTCAAACCACTCGTCAATGAAGTTGTGGATGATGGTGACATCAAAGAGAGATAGATCATTGAAGATTTCTGCTTCTTCTTCGCTCTTGATGAGTTGCTCAAGAGCGTCATCTACAAGATCTTCATCACTTGACAGATCAATGTCGTCGTTGCGCAGAATGGCAGCAACTGTTAGCTCTTTGCCAGTGTGAGACAGAGGCATCTAGGCCTTCTGGGGCTTGGAGACGCGTGATAAGTCTTCAGACTGCACACTGTCTTCAGGAGGTGCAGTTGTCAATGGCTTCGCCCTTGAGATTTTTTGTGAAGGGGACGTCTTTGAAGCTTTTGGCTTCTTCAACTTCTTTGGCTTTGGCACTGCAGGCGCGCCATCAGACTCAGTGTCAGCTGCAGGCTCATTCACTGTAGTCCCTTGAACCAAGATGTAGGTGATGAGGCCTTCAAGGTTGGCGAAAGGACTGATGACATTGGGTTCTGCATGTCGTGTGCCATCTGCCCTTGGAGATGAGGGACCAGGGTTGAAGTCTAACCCAAAAGTCTTCTTGTTCTGCTTCGCTGAGTTTTGAGCAAACGGGAAGTCGCACTTGAACAGATTGTCGTCACGATACCATAGCAGTGACGACGAGTGTGCATCAGCAGGCTGTGGTCCACGGACCATGCATGGATAGAAGCCTTGAGCAATGGCTTCATCTCTGGACCTGGGTAGAAGATTCTTGAATAGGATGTCTCCCCACGATCTCTTGATGGCGCTTTTCTCAGCATACTCCTAGGTCACAAATCTGTATTTGAACCATTGTTCTGCCCAATATCTTCGAATCCATTGGATTCGGGTCTTGCGCTGACTGTAATCCTCTTCAGGATCTGTCTTGTACATTTCTGAGAGTTCATCTGGCAGATCTCTGGAGGTCTTACCACGACGCTTTCTGCCACCCTTAATTGCTGCTTTCTCTGAAGCCATAAACTTTACCTTGAAAGGCTTCAAGACATTCAAAGGCTTCAAAGGTTTTCGTTTGCTGGACCAACGGGAACTGGCTTCGGGAGAATTTATGTGATGCTGTAAGAATTCTGCAAATGAATGCAGACTATGAGAACCAAAGGATTCTCCCATGGACATGTACCTATGACAGCATTAAGGTGCGAGGGAAGGGGAAGAGGTCATATGCATTCTCAGAAGATTTTGAAGATAAATCTGTTTAGAAGACATTGACCTCATCGTGCGAAGACATTCACTCATAGATAAGAAGTTGGTTCCAGATTTGTATGAATCCACAGATCAGTACAAGTGAGGAATCTAACTACTTTGTGAAGCACAAGTGAATATACTAGGCATGTTATGAGATGCAGTATGAGAGAGATCTAGCTTGTGTGAACAGAAACTGCTTGTGGTAGAAAGTGACAGATCAATAGGATCAACGGTGCTGTAAAAAGGGAGTTTTATTTACCACACTGAGAACTGCTAGACGGAGTGGGAGATGAGGCCGAGCAGTTCACTCTTCCGTGCCCTAACTTGGCGACGGAGGAGACCTACGGCGACGGCGGAGAGGACGATGTCCGCGGTCGGCGTGAAGACGGCGTCGGAGAGGTTGCGGCAGCGAAGCGCTTCGTCGCCGGTGTCGTCTAGAGCTAGCGGTGGCGCTAGGGTTCATGCGAGGGTGGAAGAAGTGATAATGACCGCTGTAAGTGTGTATTTATAGGCACAGGGGCGGCACTGTGCTATTACACAGGTGCCCATGGCGATTCGCATTTGAGTAATACGTGGCCATCATGCGGTATTTTGGGGGCAGTTCCACGTCCCACGCACGCCTGGATTGTCTGGTGGCCGTTCCTACTTCTCCGGATTTCATGTGGATGAATGAGCATTGAAAACAGACTTAAATGTTGTCTCTGTGTCTTCTGTTGACAAGGACGCAGAGAAGACATTCGACAGTTTCAATAGAATGCATATGACTTGGAGAGATAGAATTTTGAGATAGAGAGCATAGAGAGGTTAGGGTCCGATCACATTCACTTAGTTCAAAAGATTCAACAAGAAGACATAGCTATAAGTGAATGTTGTAGAGCACAGAACACCAGTATATATATATCTATATAATCAACATAGTGAAGATAATCATGAAGACATGTTGAGATTGAAGCCAAATCAAATGTGAAGACATTGCAAGGTAACGCCATGAGTGAAACACTTCGAAATAGAACGTTTGGTGGTGGCGTTACCCACCATATAGGAAGCATTAGACCCAGACACGGCGCAAAATTATCGTGGCGCTCCGAAGTCAAATTCCACATTAATGTATTCACACTTAGAATGTATGTATTCATTGATTGAAGATATACTTCACTTCGTGTGTTGCACATCTAAGTCATCAATATGCATAAGGGTTAGGATGTGTGCCTGATCACAGGACATTTGAGGATTCTAGGATATCTAGCTCACACCGTAACTTGCAAAACCTCTTCTCATCCAAGGGCTTGGTGAAGATATCTGCCAATTTCTCTTCAGTGTTGACGTGTATGATATCAATGTCTTCCTTCACAACATGATCTCTGAGAAAGTGATGACGAATTTCAATGTGCTTTGTCTTCGAGTGCTGAACTGGGTTGTTGGCAATCTTGATGGCACTTTCGTTGTCGCAGTAAAGTGGCACTTGCTTCAGATGAATGCCATAGTCCTTGAGTGTTTGCTTCATCCACAGAAGCTGAGCGCAGCAAGATCCAGCAGCAATGTATTCAGATTCAGCAGTGGAGAGAGATACACAGTTCTGCTTCTTTGAAGACCAACATACAAGTGATCGTCCCAGAAAGTGACATGTGCCTGAAGTAGACTTGTGATCAACTTTGTCACCAGCATAATCAGCATCCGAAAATCCAACCAAATCAAACTCTGAGCCCTTTGGATACCATAATCCTAGAGTTGGGGTGTGAGCCAAATATCGAAGAATTCGCTTCACAGCTAAGTGATGTGATTCCTTTGGTGCCGCTTGAAATCGAGCACACATGCAAACACTAAGCATAATATCTGGCCTAGATGCACATAGATAAAGTAAAGAACCAATCATGGAGCGGTATACCTTTTGATCGAACTCTTTACCATTGTCATCAGGACCCAGATGATGTTTGGCTGGCATTGGTGTTGTGAAGCCTTTGGAGTCCTGCATACCGAACTTCTTCAGGCAATCTTTGAGATACTTCTCTTGAGATATGAAGATGCCATTGCGTTGTTGTCATATTTGAAGACCAAGGAAGAACTTCAGCTCCCCCATCATAGACATCTGATATTGCTCTTGCATCATATAGCCAAACTCTTCACTGTACTTCTGATTGGTGCAGCCGAAGATAATATCATCCACATATATTTGGCACACAAACAGTTCACCATCATATGTCTTCGTGAAAAGAGTGGGATCTAGGGAACCAGGTATAAAGCCTTTGCTCTTCAGGAAGTATTTGAGTGTGTCATATCAGGCCCTAGGGGCTTGTTTGAGGCCATACAGTGCCTTGTTGAGCTTGTATACCATGTCAGGATGTTTTGGATTTTCAAAGCCAGGCGGTTGTGCAACATACACTTCCTCTTCAATCTTGCCATTGAGAAAGGCACTCTTCACATCCATTTGATATAGAAGTATGTTATGATGATTTGCATAGGCCAGCAGTATGCGTATGGCTTCAAGCCTAGCCACAGGAGCAAATGTTTCATCGAAGTCAATGCCTTCCACTTGAGTATATCCTTGAGCAACGAGACAAGCTTTGTTTCTGACAACTTGACCATGCTCATCTTGCTTGTTGCGATATATCCATTTGGTGCCTATTATTTTGTGCTTCCGTGGATCAGGACGCTTAACTAGTTCCCATACATTATTCAGCTCAAACTGTTGAAGCTCTTCTTGCATAGCTTGAATCCATTCAGGTTCCATGAAGGCTTCTTCAACTTTCTTGGGTTCTGATATTGAGACGAATGCGAAGTGCCCACAGAAATTTGCTAGCTGAGTTGCCCTTGAACGAGTGAGTGGACCAGGTGCATTGATGCTATCAATTATTCTTTCAATCTGCACTTCATTGGCAACACGAGGATGTACAGGGCGAAGACTTTGCTCTTGCAAATCTGTGTTGTTGTTGGGAGGAATGTCTTCAGGCTGAGCATTGTCCTCATGTTGATTAGGTGCTGAGATGATAAGTTCTTCTTCAGGATGAGCTTCAGAAGGTATAATGTCTCCAGTTCCCATAAGCTTGATTGACTCACTAGCTGGAACTTCATCTAGCACATTTGGCAGTTGCTCTCTTTGTGAACCATTAGTCTCATCGAACCGCACATCCACTGTTTCAACCACTTTGTAGTGAAAGAGATTGAAGACTCTGTAGGAGTGCGAATCCTTTCCATATCCAAGCATAAAACCCTCATGTGCTTTTGGTGCAAATTTTTAGGTGTGATGTGGGTCCTTGATCCAGCACCTTGCGCCAAATACTCTAAAGTAACTGACATTTGGCTTTTTGCCAGTAAGGAGCTCATAAGATGTTTTGTTCAGAAGCTTGTGAAGATAAACACGATTGATTGTATGGCATGCAGTGTCAATGGCTTCAGTCCAGAATTTTCTTGGAGTCTTGTATTCATCTAGCATCGTTCTGGCCATCTCAATGAGTGTTCTGTTCTTGCGTTCGACGACGCCATTCTGCTGTGGCGTGTACGGAGCTGAGAATTCATGTGTGATGCCCAAGGTATCTAGATATGTATCAAGGCCAGTGTTCTTGAATTCAGTGCCATTGTCACTTCTGATGTGCTTTATCTTGGCGCCGTAATTGTTCACTGCTCGATTGGCGAAGCGTCTAAAGACATCCTGCACTTCAGTCTTGTAAAGGATTATGTGCACCCAAGTATATCTAGAGTAATCATCAACAATGACAAAGCCATAGAGGCAAGCAGTAGTGGTAAAAGTTGAGTAGTGAGTGGGACCAAAAAGATCCATGTGAAGCAGTTCGAAGGGTCGAGTAGTGGTCATGATTGTCTTCGAGGGATGTTTTGCCCTCGTCATCTTCCCTGCTTCACAGGCACCGCATAAGTGATCTTTCTTGAACTTAACGCCCTCGATGCCTATGACATGCTTCTTCTTCGCAAGGGTGTGGAGGTTCCTCATGCCAGCATGTCCAAGCCTCTGATGCCAGAGCCAGCATTCTGAAGCCTTTGCTAGAAGACATACTGCAAGCTGTGGCCCTGCTGAGAAATCTACCACGTACAAATCATCTTTTTGATACCCTTCAAACACTAGAGACTTGTCAGATTCCATTAGTACAAGGCAACGATATTTTCCAAACATTACGATCATGTTCAAATCGCAAAGCATTGAGACAGACATTAAGTTGAAGCCAAGGGATTCAACAAGCATGACTTTATCCATGTGTTGATCCTTTGAGATTGCAACTCTACCTAGACCCAATACCTTACTTTTACCAGTGTCAGCAAATGTGATGTGGCTCTTGTCGGATGGACGTAAGGTTGAGTCCATAAGAAGGCTTCTTTTGCCAGTCATGTGATTTGTACACCCATTGTCAATAATCCATACTGAAGACTTTGAAGACGCTGGTGTCGTACCCTACAGTGCAGTTAGGGGGATAGGCTTCACGAAGAGAATTGTGAAGCAAAAACATTTGACGAACCAGTGGGTTATGAAAACTTAGATCCAGATTAGGACTAATAGGGAGAGTAGCATGCGATTCAGGAACGAAGTACATAATGATGCCATTCGGGAATTTTATCTTGCGCCCTACAAGATTTTTAAGGTCCCCAGCAATAGCGTCAGAAGATTTTGTTTTTCTGCTGGAGACCTTTCCCTGCAAAAGAGAGTTAAGCTTTCTTAACCACCCACATCTTCAAGGGTGGCTTAGAAGCAATAAGTCTAAGTGCAGCATCTGAGAATTTTGGTTTTGGAGCCCTAGCAAACAGTCTAGCAGGCGGACAATAGTACTCATAAGAATAGGCAGAATAGTTTTTGGTCATATGAACATGACGGTTTGATAAACCGCTCTCATATTCATATGCCTGAGTATGGTTTCCCTGCAAAACATTTGCGTTAGTGCGACTCAGGTGAGTCCTCTGTCTGTATGAAGCCTTTGGATTGAGGTTTGTATTCTTCATGTGAGGTGTCATGAAGACATTCATAGGAAGATTTTCCAGACACTTTTTCGGAACCCAGATCTTCTTCATAGGCGGTCCATTCCTACAGTTAGTACCAATGTACCTGGCAAACACTAGACCATTCTGATTTTTAAACAGTACATAGTTTGCATCAAAGGATTCATCAATGATAATGGGGTTAGCACAGGTGAAGCCAGATAAATTGGATGGATCTGCTGAAGGTTCCTTTGCAGCAACCCACTTGGTTTTGGGGTACTGCTCAGGTTTCCAGTAAGAGCCATCTGCATTTATTTTCCTTACGAACCCAACACCCTCTTTCCTAGGGTTTCGGTTCAGAATCTGCTTCTTGAGGACATCACATAATGTCTGATGTCCTTTAAGACTTTTGTACATCCCTGTTTCAAGCAATGTCTTCAACCTAGCATTCTCATCAGCAATAGCAGTGGTATCCTCACCAGAGGGGTTAGTCACCATATTAACAGTTGAAGATATTGCAACAGCAGTAGCAGTGGAACATTCAGCAACAGAAGTAGAATTATCATGCTCAATGCATTTAAGACATGGTGGTTCAAATCCTTCCTGAGCGGAACTGATCTGTTCGGCGCGAAGTGACTCGTTTTCCTTTTGAAGATCTTCATGAGCCACTCTCAATTTCTCAAGTTCTTGCTTCCTTTGAAGATAATCATAGGAAAGCTTTTCATGAGTTGTTGAGAGAGTATCATGACGATCTTCAAGTTCCTGATACTTAACGTGAAGATTTTTTATGTCTTCAATCAAAGATTCAGATTGAGTCATTTCAGCACCCAACAGATCATCGCTTCTGTCTAACAGTTTTTGAATATGTTCCATGGCTTTCTGTTGTTCAGTTGCAATTTTAGCAAGTGTTTTGTAACTGGGTTTTGAATCACAATCAGAGTCATCGTCACTAGATGTTTGATAGTGAGTAGTGCATTCGTTTACCTTGGCACCGCGTGCCATGAAGCAGTAGGTAGGAGTGGAGTAGTCCTTGTCATTTGCATCGGTGTCGGTGATGAAGTCATTGTCTTCAGTGTTGAAGATGGACTTGGCGACGTATGTTGTAGCCAGACTTGCAATGCCAGAATCAGACTCCTCCTCAGACTCCACCTCTGCCTCCTCAGAAGCGGACTCCTCCTCTGAATCCATTTCCTTGCCAACAAACGCACGTGCCTTGCCAGATGAGCTCTTCTTGTGTGATGAAGACTTTGAGGAAGACTTGGAAGAAGACTTTGTGTATTTTTTCTTCTTCTTGTCGTCTGAGTCATATTCCTTGCTCTTCTTCTTCTTTCTGTTCTCATTGTCCCACTGTGGACACTCAGAGATGAAGTGTCCAGTTTTCTTGCACTTGTGGCATGTTTTCTTCTTGTAGTTATGAGCAGAAGCTTCATCATTCCTTGAGCTTGATCGTGAAGACTTTCTGAAGCCTTTCTTCTTGCTGAATTTTTGGAACTTCTTCACTAGCATTGCAAGTTCCCTTCCAATGTCTTCAGGATCATCAGAACTGCTGTCAGATTCTTCTTCAGATGAGGAAACAGCTTTTGCCTTCAAGGCACGAGTTCGCCCATAGTTTGGACCGTAGATATATCTTTTCTCAGAGAGCTGAAACTCATGTGTGTTGAGCCTCTCAAGTATGTCAGATGGATCGAGTGTCTTGAAATCAGGACGTTCTTGAATCATCAGGGCTAGGATGTCAAATGAACTATCAAGTGATCTCAGCAGCGTCTTGACGACTTCATGTTTGGTGATCTCAGTAGCGCCGAGGGCTTGAAGCTCATTTGTGATGTTAGTGAGTCGATCAAATGTGTGCTGGACATTCTCATTGTCATTTCGCTTGAAGCGGTTGAAGAGGTTGCGAAGGACACTGATTCTCTGATCTCTCTGGGTTAAGATGCCTTCATTGACCTTGGAGAGCCAGTCCCAAACCAGCTTGGATGTCTTCAAAGCACTTACACGGCCATACTGTCCTTTGGTCAGATGTCCATAGATGATATTCTTAGCAGTAGAGTCCAGTTGAACGAATTTCTTGACATCAGCAGCAGTGACACCTTCTCCAGCCTTGGGAATGCCGTTCTCGACGACATACCATAGGTCGACGTCAATGGCTTCAAGATGCATACGCATCTTATTCTTCCAGTAGGGATATTCAGTTCCATCGAAGACGGGGCACGCAGCGGAGACTTTAATTATCCCTGCAGTCGACATAGCTAAAACTCCAGGTGGTTAAACTGAATCACACAGAACAAGGGAGCACCTTGCTCTGTTACCAATTGAAAGTGCGTTATATCGACTAGAGGGGGGGTGAATAGGCGATTTTTATGAAAGTCTTCAAAACGTGGAAGTTATGAAGACAAACAGTAGAGATATGCCTATCACTATGCAGCGGAAGTTAGATTACACTAGGCAAGCCACGGTCAAGTATTCAATAGAGTGAAAGCACAATGACAAGTAGCTGCAGTGTAATAAGGATCAGGTAGGAAGAAGTTATGAAGCCAAACAAATCATACAGTTACGTTGTGAGGACAAAAGATATAGCAAGCATGCAATGGCTTCACAATGAGTAACAGTAAGTAAAAGGAAGTGAAGATGAAACCAGTGACTCGTTGAAGACAATGATGTGTTGGACCAGTTCCAGTTGCTGTGACAACTGTACGTCTGGTTGGAGCGGCTAGGTATTTAAACCTTAGGACACATAGTCCCGGACACCCAGTCCTGAACACGCAGCTCAGGACGCCAAGTCCTCACCGTATTCTCCTTGAGCTAAGGTCACATAGTCCTCGCCCAATCACTCAGGTAAGTCTTCAAGGTAGACTCCCAAACCTTCACAGAATTCGTTCACTAGCAATCCACAATGTCTCTTGGATGCTCAGAACGCGACGCCTAACCGTCTGGAGGATGCACAGTCCTCAAGTGTAATAAGTCTTCAGATCACTCAGACAAGAAGACTTAAGTGATGCCCAATTTACTCTGGCTCTGGGTGGTTAGGGCTTTCTCCTTCTCCTCGCTAGGAATTTTCTCTCAAAGGCTTCGAGGTGGGTTGCTCTCAAACGACAAAAGTCGTGCACTGAAATCTGAGCAGCCAACCGTTTATGGTTGTAGGGGGTGGGCTATTTATAGCCACTTGGCAACTGACCTGATTTGTCCGAAATGACCCTGGGTCACTAAGGAACTGACACGTGTCCCAACGGTCAGATTTCAAACTCTCATGGCAACTTTACTTGGGCTACAAGCAAAGCTGACTTGTCCGGCTCTGGACAAGATTCGCTCTCATTGTCTTCACTCGAAGACATAGGTTTTTGGTTTAGGCATCACTTCAGTCATTCTGACTGGTTCTCCTGGACCCCACTTAACAGTACGGTGGTTCCTATGACTCAACACAAAAGAAAAAGAACTACGAAAGATCTAAGTCTTCGAGCTCCATTGGCTTCATAACGTGTTTTCTTTTGTCATAATCTTCAATGTGAATATCTTCATATACCACCTTTGACTTCAATGTCTTCATAAATTTTTAGGGGTCATCTCTAGTAGTAAAACCAAATCAATGAGGGACTTCTACCTGTGTTATCCTGCAATCCTCACAAACACATTAGTCCCTCAACTAGGTTTGTTATCAATACTCCAAAACCAACTAGGGGTGGCACTAGATGCACTTACAAACAATAACGAAGCCATAGAGGCAAGCAGTAGTAGTTAGAGTTGAGTAATGAGTGGGACCAAAAAGATCCATGTGAAGCAGTTCGAAGGGTCGAGTAGTGGTCATGATTGTCTTCGAGGGATGTTTGGCCCTCGTCATCTTCCCTGCTTCACAGGCACCGCATAAGTGGTCTTTCTTGAACTTGACGCCCTCGATGCCTATGACATGCTTCTTCTTCGCAAGGGTGTGGAGGTTCCTCATGCCAGCATGTCCAAGCCTCTGATTCCAGAGCCAGCATTCTGAAGCCTTTGCTAGAAGACATACTGCAAGTTGTGGCCCTGCTGAGAAATCTACCACGTACAAATCATCTTTTCGATACCCTTCAAACACTAGAGACTTGTCAGATTCCATTAGTACAAGGAAACGATATATTCCAAACATTACAATCATGTTCAAATCGCAAAGCATTGAGACAGACATTAAGTTGAAGCCAAGGGATTCAACAAGCATGACTTTATCCATGTGTTGATCCCTTGAGATTGCAACTCTACCTAGACCCAATACCTTACTTTTACCAATGTCGGCAAATGTGATGTGGCTCTTGTCGGATGGACATAAGTTTGAGTCCATAAGAAGACCTCTTTTGCCAGTCATGTGATTTGTACACCCACTGTCAATAATCCATTCTGAAGACGCTGGTGTCGTACCCTACAGTGCAGTTAGGGGGATAGGCTTCACCAAGAGCATTGTGAAGCAAAAACATTTGACGAACCAGTGGGTTATGAAAGCTTAAATCCAGGTTAGGACTAATAGGGAGAGTAGCAAGCGATTCAGGTACGAAGTACATAGTAAGACCATTTGGGCATTTGATCTTGCGCCCTACAAGATGTTTAAGGTCCCCAGCAATAGCGTCAGACGATTTTGGTTTTCTGCTGGAGACCTTTCCCTGCAAAAGAGAGTTAAGCTTTCTTAGCCATCCACATCTTCAAGGGTGGCTTAGAAGAATAAGTCTAAGTGTAGCATCTGAGAATTTTGGCTTTGAAGCCCTAGCAAACAATCTTGCAGGCGGACAATAGTACTCATAAGAATAAGCAGAATAGTTCTTGGTCTTATGAACATGGTGGTTTGATGAACCGCTCTCATATTCATATGCCTGAGTATGGTTTCCCTGCAAAACATTTGCGTTAGTGCGACTCAGGTGAGTCCTCTGTCTGTATGAAGCCTTTGGACCGTATGAAGCCTTTGGTTTGATGTTTGTCTTCTTCACGTGAGGTGTCATGAAGACATTCACAGGAAGATTTTCCAGACACCTTTTCGGAACCCAGATCTTCTTCATAGGCGGTCCATTCCTGCAGTTAGTACCAATGTACCTGGCAAACACTTCACCATTCTGATTCTTAAACAGTATATAGTTTGCATCAAAGGATTCATCAATGATAATGGGGTTAGCACAAGTGAAGCCAGTTAGATTGGATGGATCTGCTAAAGGTTCCTTTGCAGCAACCCACATAGTTTTGGGGTACTGCTCAGGTTTCCAGTAAGATCCATCTGCATTCATTTTCCTTACGAACCCAACACCCTCTTTCCTAGGGTTTCGGTTCAGAATCTGCGTTTTGAGGACATCACATAGTGTCTGATGCCCTTGAAGACTTTTGTACATCCCTGTTTCAAGCAATGTCTTCAACCTAGCATTCTCATCAGCAATAGTGGTGGTATCCTCAGCAGAGGGGTTAGTTACCACATCAACAGTTGAAGATATTGCAACAGCAGTAGTAGTAGAACATTCAGCAATAGAAGTAGCATTATCACGCTCAATGCATTTAAGACATGGTGGTTCAAATCCTTCCTGAGCGGGACTGATCTGTTTGGCGCGAAGTGACTCATTTTCCTTTTGAAGATCTTCATGAACCGCTCTCAATTTCTCAAGATCTTGCTTCCTTTGAAGATAATCATAAGAAAGCTTTTCATGAGTTGTTGAGAGAGTTTCATGACGACTTTCAAGTTCCTGATACTTAACGTGAAGATTTTTTATGTCTTCAATTAAGGATTCAGATCGAGTCATTTCAGCACCTAACAGATCATCGCTTCTGTCTAACAGTTTTGAATATGTTCCATAGCTTTCTGTTGTTTAGTTGCAATTTTAGCAAGTGTTTTGTAGCTGGATTTTGAATCAAAATCAGAGTCATCGTCACTAGATGTTTGATAGTGAGTAGTGCGTGTGTTTACCTTGGCACCGCGTGCCATGAAGCAGTAGGTAGAAGCAGAGTAGTCCTTGTCATTTGCATCGGTGTAGGTGATGAAGTCATTGTCTTTAGTGTTGAAGATGGACTTGGCGACGTATGTTGTAGCCAGACTTGCAATGCCAGAATCAGACTCCTCCTCAGACTCCACCTCTGCCTCCTCAGAAGCGGACTCCTCCTCTGAATCCATTTCCTTGCCAACAAACGCACGTGCCTTGACAGATGAGCTCTTCTTGTGTGATGAAGACTTTGAGGAAGACTTGGAAGAAGACTTTGTGTATTTCTTCTTCTTCTTGTCGTCTGGGTCATATTCCTTGCTCTTCTTCTTCTTTTTGTTCTCATTGTCCCACTGTGGACACTCAGAGATGAAGTGGCCAAGTTTCTTGCACTTGTGGCATGTTTTCTTCTTGTAGTCATGAGCAGGAGCTTCATCATTCCTTGAACTTGATCAGGAAGACTTTCTGAAGCCTTTCTTCTTGGTGAATTTTTGGAACTTCTTGACAAGCATAGCAAGTTCCCTTCCAATGTCTTCAGGATCATCAGAACTGCTGTCAGATTCTTCTTCAGATGAGGAGACAGCTTTTGCCTTCAAGGCACGAGTTCGCCCATAGTTTGGACCGTAGATATCTCTTTTCTCAGAAAGCTGAAACTCATGTGTGTTGAGCCTCTCAAGTATGTCAGACGGATCGAGTGTCTTGAAATCAGGACGTTCTTGAATCATCAGGGCCAGGATGTCAAACGAACTATCAAGTGATCTCAGCAGCGTCTTGACGACTTCATGTTTGGTGATCTCAGTGGCGCCGAGGGCTTGAAGCTCATTTGTGATGTCAGTGAGTCGGTCAAATGTGTGCTGGACATTCTCATTGTCATTTCGCTTGAAGCGGTTGAAGAGGTTACGAAGGACACTGATTCTCTGATCTCTCTGGGTTGAGATGCCTTCATTGACCTTGGAGAGCCAGTCCCAGACCAGCTTGGATGTCTTCAAAGCACTCACACGGCCATACTGTCCTTTGGTCAGATGACCACAGATGATATTCTTGGCAGTAGAGTCCAGTTGAACGAATTTCTTGACATCAACAGCAGTGACACCTTCTTCAGCCTTGGGAATGCCGTTCTCGACGACATACCATAGGTCGACGTCAATGGCTTCAAGATGCATGCGCATCTTATTCTTCCAGTAGGGATATTCAGTTCCATCAAAGACGGGGCACGCAGCGGAGACTTTAATTATCCCTGCAGTCGACATAGCTAAAACTCCAGGTGGTTAAACCGAATCACATAGAACAAGGGAGCATCTTGCTCTGATACCAATTGAAAGTGCGTTATATCGACTAGAGGGGGGGTGAATAGGCGATTTTTATTAAAGTCTTCAGAACATGGGAGTTTTGAAGACAAACGATAAAATTAAACCTATTACCATGCAGCGGAAGGTAGACTACACTAGGTAAACCATAGTCAAGTATTCAATGAAGTGAAAGCACAAAGACTAATAGCAGCTAGGTAGTAAGGATCAGGTAGGAAGATATTGTGAAGCCAAACAGAACACACAGTCACTCAGTGAAGACAAATGATAGAGCAAACATACAATGACTTCACAAGAAGTAACAGTAAGTAAAGTGAAGTGAAGATGAAACCAGTGACTCGTTGAAGACAATGATTTGATGAACCAGTTCCAGTTGCTGTGACAACTATACGTCTGGTTGGAGCGGCTAGGTATTTAAACCTTAGGACACACAGTCCCGGACACCCAGTCCTCACCGTATTCTCCTTGAGCTAAGGTCACATAGACCTCGCCCAATCACTCTGGTAAGTCTTCAAGGTAGACTCCCAAACCTTCACAGACTTCGTTCACTGGCAATCCACAATGTCTCTTGGATGCTCAGAACGTGACGCCGAACCAGCTGGAGGATGCACAGTCCTCAAGTGTAATAAGTCTTCAGATCACACAGACAAGAAGACTTAAGTGATGCCCAATTCTCTCTGGCTCTGGTGGTTAGGGTTTTATCCTCGCAAGGAATTCTCTCTCAAAGGCTTCGAGGTGGGTTGCTCTCAAACGACAAAAGTCGTACTTTCAATCTGAGCAGCCAACCATTTATGGTTGTAGGGGGTGGGCTGTTTATAGCCACTTGGCAACCCGACCTGATTTGTCCGAAATGACCCTGGGTCACTAAGGAACTGACACGTGTCCCAATGGTCAGATTTCAAACTCACACGGCAACTTTACTTGGGCTACAAGCAAAGCTGACTTGTCCGACTCTGGACAAGATTCGCTCTCATTGTCTTCACTCGAAGACATAGGTTTTTGGTTTAGGCATCACTTTAGTTATTCTGACTGGATCTCTTGGACCCCACTTAACAGTACAGTGATTCCTATGACTCAACACAAAAGAAAAAGAACTACGAAAGATCTAAGTCTTCGAGCTCCATAGGCTTCATATAGTGTCTTCTCTTGTCATAGTCTTCAATGTGAATATCTTCATATACCACCTTTGACTTCAATGTCTTCATACAGTTTTAGGGGTCATCTCTGGTAGTAAAACCAAATCAATGAGGGACTTCTACCTGTGTTATCCTGCAATTCTCACAAACACATTAGTCCCTCAACTAGGTTTGTCGTCAATACTCCAAAACCAACTAGGGGTGGCACTAGATGCACTTACAGTTGGATCAATTGTTACCTTGGTTGCGATTATGATCGCATTTGTTTTCGCATTGAAATGTTTTACATAGTTTCAATGTATGTTTTAATTAATTAGATGCTCTGGAGATCTATATGTTGTTAGATGAGAACTATGTATGCACTTTGGTTTTAATGTGATGATGAACTTCTATTAATTTGGACACTTAATTATATATAATGCACGCAGATGAACCGGCAATGGATGTACGGTGACAGACACACCCGCGAGTACATTAAGGGCGTGCATGAGTTTCTCGATGCGGCTGAGGCAAACAAGCAGAATGGTTTTATGTGTTGTCCATGCACTGAATGTGGGAATACGAGGTCTTACTCTAACCGGAAAATCCTTCACTCCCACCTGCTTTACAAGGGTTTCATGCCACACTATAATGTTTGGACGAGGCACGGAGAAATAGGGGTTATGATGGAAGACGGCGAAGAAGAAGACTACGATGACAACTATGTGCCCCCTGAATACGGTGATGCTGCAATGGGGGGAGCTGGTGAAGATCAAGAGGAACCAAACGATGTGCCCAATGATGCTGCAATGGGTGAAGCTGCTGAAGATCAAGAGGAACCAGACGATGTGCCCGATGATGATGATCTCCGCCGGGTCATTGTCGATGCAAGGACGCAATGCATTAGTCAAAAGGAGAAGCTGAAGTTCGATCGCATGTTAGAGGATCACAAAAAAGGGTTATACCCCAATTGCGAAGATGGCAACACAAAGCTCGGTACCATACTGGAATTGCTGCAGTGGAAGGCAGAGAATGCTGTGGCTGACAAAGGATTTGAGAAGCTACTGAAAATATTGAAGAAGAAGCTTCCAAAGGATAACGAATTGCCCGACAGTACATACGCAGCAAAGAAGGTCGTATGCCCTCTAGGATTGGAGGTGGAGAAGATACATGCATGCCCTAATGACTGCATCCTCTGTCGCGGTGCATACAAGGATCTGAACGCATGCCCGGTATGCGGTGCATTGCGGTATAAGATCAGACGAGATGACCCTGGTGATGTTGACGGCGAGCCCCCCAGGAAGAGGGTTCCTGCGAAGGTGATGTGGTATGCTCCTATAATACCACGGTTGAAACGTCTGTTCAAAAATGAAGAGCATGCCAAGTTGATGCGATGGCACAGTGAGAACCGAAAGAAAGATGGGAAGTTGAGAGCACCCGCTGACGGGTCGCAGTGGAGAAAAATCGAGAGAAAGTACTGGGATGAGTTTGCAAAGGACCCAAGGAATGTATGGTTTGCTTTAAGCGCGGATGGCATTAATCCTTTCGGGGAGCAGAGCAGCAATCATAGCACCTGGCCCGTGACTCTATGTATGTATAACCTTCCTCCTTGGATGTGCATGAAGCGGAAGTTCACTATGATGCCAGTTCTCATCCAAGGCCCTAAGCAACCCGGCAACGAAATTGATGTGTACCTAAGGCCATTAGTTGAAGAACTTTTACAGTTGTGGAATGAAAACGGTGTACGTACGTGGGATGAGCACAGACAGGAGGAATTTAACCTTAAGGCGTTGTTGTTCGTGACCATCAACGATTGGCCCGCTCTCAGTAACCTTTCAGGACAGACAAACAAAGGATACCACGCATGCACGCACTGTTTAGATGACACTGAAAGTATATACCTGGACAAATGCAGGAAGAATGTGTACCTGGGCCATCGTCGATTTCTTCCGACCAACCATCAATGTCGAAAGAAAGGCAAGCATTTCAAAGGCGAGGCAGATCACCGAAAGAAACCCACCATGCGCACCGGTGATCACATGCTTGCTATGGTCAATGATTTACACTACGTAATCTTTGGAAAGGGTCCCGGTGGACTAGCTGTTCCGAATGACGCTGAGGGACACGCACCCATGTGGAAGAAGAAATCTATATTTTGGGACCTACCCTACTGGAAAGACCTAGAGGTCCGCTCCTCAATCAACGTGATGCACGTGACGAAGAACCTTTGCGTGAACCTGCTAGGCTTCTTGGGCGTGTATGGGAAGACAAAAGATACACCTAAGGCACGGGAGGACCTGCAACGTTTGCACGAAAAAGACGGCATGCCTTCGAAGCAGTATAAAGGTCCTGCCAGCTACGCTCTTACGAAAGAAGAGAAAGAAATCTTCTTTGAATGCCTGCTCAGTATGAAGGTCACGACTGGCTTCTCGTCGAATATAAAGGGAATAATAAATATGCCAGAGAAAAAGTTTCAGAACCTAAAGTCTCATGACTGCCACGTGATTATGACGCAACTGCTTCCGGTTGCATTGAGGGGGCTTCTACCGGAAAACGTCCGATTAGCCATTGTGAAGCTATGTGCATTCCTCAATGCAATCTCTCAGAAGGTGATCGATCCAGAAATCGTACCAAGGCGAAGGAGTGATGTGGTGCAATGTCTTGTCAGTTTTGAGCTGGTGTTCCCACCATCCTTCTTCAATATCATGACGCACGTCCTAGTTCATCTAGTCGACGAGATTGTCATCCTGGGGCCCGTATTTCTACACAATATGTTCCCCTTTGAGAGGTTCATGGAAGTCCTAAAGAAATATGTCCGTAATCGCGCTAGACCAGAAGGAAGCATCTCCATGGGCCATCAAACAGAGGATGTTATCGGGTTTTGTGTTGACTTCATTCCTGGCCTTAACAAGATAGGTCTCCCTAAATCACGGTATGAGGGGAGACTGACTGGAAAAGGCACTCTTGGAAGAGACTCAATAATATGCAGGGACGGATATTCTTGGTCTCAAGCACACTACACAGTTCTACAGAACTCTACCTTGGTGACCCTGTATGTCGATGAACACAAGAACAGTCTGCGCTCCAAACACCCGGAGCAGTGCGACGACTGGATTACATGTGAACACATCAGGACTTTCAGCAGTTGGTTGGAAACACGTCTCAAAGGTGACAACACTATTTGTGATGAGTTGAACTTGTTGTCCAGGGGACCATCTTTGACTGTATTGACTTACAAAGGATACGAGATAAATGGGAATACATTTTACACGATTGCCCAAGATCAAAAGAGCACCAACAAAAACAGCGGTGTCCGCTTTGATGAAGCAACCGAGAGCGGAAAGGATACATATTATGGTTACATAGTGGACATATGGGAACTTGACTACGGACCTGATTTTAAGGTCCCTTTGTTTAAGTGCAAATGGGTCAATCTGTTAAGTGGCGGGGTACAGGTAGACCCACAGTACGGAATGACAACAGTGGATCTGAAAAATCTTGGGTACACTGACGAACCGTTCGTCCTAGCCAATGATGTGGCACAGGTTATCTATGTGAAGGACATGTCTACCAAACCGAGAAAAAGAAAAGATAAGGAAGCGAATACATCATACGATGAGCCAAAGCGCCACATAGTTCTTTCAGGAAAAAGGGACATCCTGGGAGTGGACGGCAAGACAGACATGTCTGAAGATTATGAAAAGTTTCATGAAATTCCTCCCTTCAATGTCAAGGCTGGCCCAAGCATTCTGATAAACAATGAAGATTATCCATGGTTACGGCGCAATAAGCAAATGACACAAGCGAAGAAAAAGTGAAGACTTTCTCCCGCAACTATTATGATGATACCATGCCAAATTTGTAACAGACGAGTATGCTATGCCAACTTTTTCAGAGTTCATTTGAAAACTATGAATTTAGGTCGAATTTTCTCTATAGGTGCATCTATGTTCAAATTTTAACTATTCAAATTTGAAAACTAATGGCACTAACAGAAAGTTTATATTTTTTCTAAAACTAATGGCACTAACAGAAAGTTTATAATTTTGCTGACCTAAAAGCAAAAAGAATTAAAAAATAAAGCAAAAAACAAAAGAAAATAAATAATACAGAAAACAAAACAAAAAAACTGGAAAAAAATAAAAATAGCAACAATAAGTATTTTGTTGTAAGTAGAAACAAAATAAAATAAATAAAGCAACAAAGAAAACAAAAAAACTAAAAAAGTGTTTTCAAATTTGAAAACTAATGGCACTAACAGAAAGTTTATAATTTTTCTAAAACTAAAAGCAAAAAGAATTAAAAAATAAAGCAAAAAACAAAAGGAAATAAATAATGCAGAAAACAAAACAAAAAACTGGAAAAAATAGGGCTCACCCCTATAATATTTGATACGACTAACTAAAATTACCAAATTGAGTATAATGATAAAACACAGTAATATTAAATAGCAGGAAAAAGATTGACTCAAAAATCAATTTTTATAGTAAAGTTATTCATAAACTAGTGATTCACACAAATTTAAAAAAAAATCAAATTTAAACTATTCAAATTTTAAAACTAATTGCACTAACAGAAAGTTTATAATTTTTGTGACCTAAAATAAAAAAGAAATCACTACAAAACTATAAGTATTTAGTTCTAAGTAGAAACAAAAAAACAAAAAAACAAAAAAAATGCCACCTACTGGGCCCCCACAGCCTGAATACGACTAGAAACCCTACCATGGGCCAGGATTCAGGCCCGCGGGAGGCCCAGTAGGCCCACAGGCACAGATTGCAGTGTTAGGCCCGAAAGCCTGCTTTAGAGAGGAGCTCGAGAGGGAAGGCGCACCGCACCTTATAAACCGGTGCGCCTCCCTCTCAACTAGCGAGGTGGGACTAAATATTTGGGTTCGGGGCAGCACAGGCCTTTGGTCCCGGTTGGTGGCACCAACCGGGACTAAAGGGGGGCATTGGTCCCGGTTGGTGTTACGACCCGAGACTAATGCCCCCCTTT
>NC_041382.1:562209696-562214439 GCF_002162155.2 Triticum dicoccoides | reverse complement strand
GACCCCGTCTCCGCGCGCGCCGCCCCTTCCCCGTCGCCGCGCGCGTCACCCCTTCTTCGACCCCGTCGCCGCCGCCGCGCGCGCCGCCCCTTCCCCAACCCCGTCGCCGTCGCCCCGACCACACGCCGCCACCTTCGGTCCGGCCGCCGGCGCCCTTTCCTCTTATTTTTTTCATTATTATAAAAATGTGCATATATGTATATGTTCTCTGTGTATATATGTTCATATATGCAAAAGTTAGATTTTAGAAAAACTTTATATATGCAAAAATTTATACATATATGCAAGTATATATGTATTTTATATATGCAAAAATTTATATATCTAGCTAGGAAGAAGGAAGAAAGGAAGAAGAAGAAAAACTTATATATGAGAAATGTATGTATATATATATGAGAAATGTATGTATGTATAGATGTATGTATGTGGATACATGAGGGGGGGTCGATATACCCCCTCTCCTATAGCATTTTTGTGCATTTTAGGTTAGTGTATATATATGTTGATGTATATATGCAAAAGATAGATTTTTATGTTAGTGGAGAGGAAAAAGTAAAATAAGGAAAAGGAAAATAAGTAGAGAAAGAAGGAGAAGAAGAAGGAGAAGACGAGGAGAGGAAGAAGAGGAAGAAGAAGAAGAAGAAAAGAGGAGAAGAAGAAGGAATAGAGGAGCTTCTTCTCCTTTTTTTCTCCTCTTTTTTTCTTCTTCTTCTTAATTTTTATCGGGAACAAGGGTGTCGAGGATCGCTGAGGGGTCGAGGGTCGGGAACTAGGGTAGAGGGTCGAGGGTCGTTAAGGGGTCAAGGATCGAGGGTTTCAGGGTCGAGGGTTCGAGCGTTCTATAGGGTCGAGGGTCGAGGGTTCCAGGGTCGTCTAGGGGTCGAGGGTTCCAGGGTCGTCGAGGGTTCGAGGGGTCGAGGATCGCCGAGGGGTCGAGAGAGGTTTCCTAGTGTCAAAGTATTGAAGAAATCCATGGCTTCATCATTAGCCGGAAGTAACCAGGGCATGACGAAGTCCTCCAAAATTATTTTGGAATGGTGTCCCGGATAGGATAATTTGCCTTCTTGTATGAATTTCAACAAAGGCCTTCCAAATAACGATATTTGGAAGGTTCTTGCTGAACTTTGTATCAAAAAGCGAATTATCCTATCTAGGACTCCGTTCCAAAATAACTTTGGAGAGCTTCGTACCATCATGCACATGTTACTTTCGCCTAATGATGAAGACATGGTTTTGTTGAATCCTTTAACACTACGCAACCTCCCGACCCGTCGGCGATCCTCTCGAACATGAGAGGAAGAAGAGGATCGCCGAGGGGTCAAGGGTTCCAGGGTCGTCGAGGGTTCGAGGGATCGAGGATCGCCGAGGGGTCGAGAGAGGTTTCCTAGTGTCAAAGTATTGAAGAAATCCATGGCTTCATCATTAGCCAGAAGTAACCAGGGCATGACGAAGTCCTCCAAAATTATTTTGGAATGGTGTCCCGGATAGGATAATTTGCCTTCTTGTATGAATTTCAGCAAAGGCCTTCCAAATAACAATATTTGGAAGGTTCTTGCTGAACTTTGTACCAAAAAGCGAATTATCCTATCTAGGACTCCGTTCCAAAATAACTTTGGAGAGCTTCGTACCATCATGCACATGTTACTTTCTCCTAATGATGAAGACATGGTTTTGTTGAATCCTTTGACACTAGGCAACCTCCCGACCCCTCGGCGATGCTCCCGAACATGAGAGGAAGAAGAGGATAAAAAAAGAAGAGGAAGAAGAAAAAAAAGAGAAGAAAGAATAGAGGAGTTCTTCTCCTCTATTCTTTCTTCTCCTCTTTTTTTTCTTCTTCTTCCTCTTTTTTTTATCGGGAACGAGGGTCGTCGAGGGACATAGATGTAGTGTCGTCGTTGTCGATATATACCCCCTCCCGATAGCTTACTATGCTTAGGTAGCTAGTTCTACGTTTGGCACTAATATATCCATCTGTCATGTTTGAATAATAATTGCCATGTTGTAAATATTTGTAGAAACTATGGACACCGCCCTAGATGAAGCAAAAGAAGCGTTGTTGAGGGACATAATCGCAGAAGGAAGTGATGCCGTCTCGTTGTTTCTCAACGAAACCGATGGTCTGGAAGGAGAGGGTGAACAAGCTGGCTACGGTGACCTAATGCCGATGCAAGAAAAAGAACATGAGGACGGCTCCGGTGACCCAATGCCGGTGCAAGAAGGAGACCATGATGATGGCTCCGGTGACCGAACCGAGTCCGGCCAGGTTTATATATTAGTTAAGCCTGTGCTGACTAGCTGATTGATGCATTCATTGTTTTGGTATGTACACATATTAATTAAGTCTTTGTTCTTTTTTCTAGCCCTCCGGATCGAGCACAACTTCGGTAAAAAGACGAGGCCCGAAGAAAAAGTTGAGCTCGGATGAAAAGTTTGAGATCATAGCAATCACGCCCGACGGCCAACCGATTGAACCCCTCCGGACAAAGAGCGCATTTGTTGCTCAATGCGGGGTTCTGGTTAGGGACAAGATCCCGATAAGCATCCAGCAATGGTTTAAGCCGGCTACAGAAGACCCTGAGGTGTCTTATGTCAATGATATGCAGAAAAATGATCTTTGGACTGAGCTGAAGTCAAATTTCACCCTACCGCCAGAGGATAATCCAGAGAACCCAGTTAAAGAGAAATTAATCAAGTCTTTTGCTCTTAAGAGGATGGCAGAACTATTCAGGAGGTGGAAGAAAGAGCTGAATAAGTTTGTTGAAAATAATGAGACACCAGAATTCAAGGGCAGATATGAGAAGATCAGAGATCACTGGCCCGCATTTGTGGCCCACAAGACATCGGAAAAGAGTAAGAAGATGTCGGCGACAAACAAGCAAAATGCTGCGAAGAAGATGCTTCACCATCGCACGGGGTCAGGTGGCTACCTCGTAGCCCGGCCTAAGTGGGCCAAGACTGAGAATGATCTGGTTGATAAAGGGATCGAACCAGAGACAATCAGCTGGCCAGACCGTTGCCGGACTTGGTTCTTCGGGGCTGGCGGAACCTTGGACCCTGTAACAGGGAAGTGCATTTGGACAAATGATCAAATGGACATACCAGTCAGGAAGCATAAGCAGTACATCGAAGCAGCACAGCAAGGGAAGTTCTTTCCAGACAGAGAGAACGACGAGCTCACAATGGCCCTCGGGAATCCTGAGCACCCTGGACAGACACGAGGCACGCCAGGCTCCATTCCATGGAAGGTTGGGTTTCCGGACGCAGGCGGTTACAAATCCCATGAGAGGAGGAAAAAAGTGTAGCAGACCCAAATGCAGGTGCTGCAAGCAAGGGTAGACGCGATAGAGGAACGAGAAGCAAATCGTAGCAAATGTACTGCCGAAGCCTCCCCCGAAGCTACCCCGCCATCTCAGCGCAGAAGCAGCGTGGCTTCCACCGAGCTGCTTCAGCCGGAGCATGCCTTGATGAAGGAAATATGCCCTAGAGGCAATAATAAAGTTATTATTTATTTCCTTATATCATGATAAATGTTTATTATTCATGCTAGAATTGTATTAACCGGAAACATAATACATGTGTGAATACATAGACAAACAGAGTGTCACTAGTATGCCTCTACTTGACTAGCTCGTTAATCGAAGATGGTTATGTTTCCTAACCATAAACAAAAGAGTTGTTATTTGATTAACGGGATCACATCATTAGGAGAATGATGTGATTGACATGACCCATTCCATTAGCTTAGCACCCGATCGTTTAGTATGTTGCTATTGCTTTCTTCATGACTTATACATGTTCCTATGACTATGAGATTATGCAACTCCCGTTTGCCGGAGGAACACTTTGTGTGCTACCAAACGTCACAACGTAAATGGGTGATTATAAAGGTGCTCTACAGGTGTCTCCAAAGGTACATGTTGGGTTGGCGTATTTCGAGATTAGGATTTGTCACTCCGATTGTTGGAGAGGTATCTCTGGGCCCTCTCGGTAATACACATCACATAAGCCTTGCAAGCATTGCAACTAATGAGTTAGTTGTGAGATGATGTATTACGGAACGAGTAAAGAGACTTGCCGGTAACGAGATTGAACTAGGTATGGGATACCGACGATCGAATCTCGGGCAAGTAACATACCGATGAGAAAGGGAACAATGTATGTTGTTATGCGGTCTGACCGATAAAAGATCTTCGTAGAATATGTAGGAGCCAATATGAGAATCCAGGTTCCGCTATTGGTTATTAACCGGAGACGTGTCTCGGTCATGTCTACATTGTTCTCGAACCCGTAGGGTCCGCACGCTTAAGGTTTCGATGACAGTTATATTATGAGTTTATGAGTTTTGATGTACCGAAGTTAGTTCGGAGTCCCGGATGTGATCACGGACATGACGAGGAGTCTCGAAATGGTCGAGACATAAAGATTGATATATTGGACGGCTATATTCGGACACCAGAAGTGTTCCGGGGAAGTTTCAGATAAAACCGGAGCACCGGGGGGTTACCGGAACCCCCCGGGGGGTTAATGGGCCTCATGGGCCTAAAGTGGAGAAGAGGAGGGGCTGCCAGGGCAGGCCGCGCGCCCCCTCTCCCCTAGTCCGAATTGGACAAGGAGGGAGGGGCGGCGCCCCCCCCCCTTTTCCTTCTCTCCTTCCCCCTCTCCTACTTGGACAAGGAAAGGGGGGAGTCCTACTCCCGGTAGGAGTAGGACTCCTCCTGCGCGCCTCCTACTAGGGCCGGCCGC
>NC_041382.1:562207863-562209462 GCF_002162155.2 Triticum dicoccoides | reverse complement strand
AAGTTGATCCTCGTGATCATATTCTTAGCCGTGTGCGGTGCCCCCTTCCACCATAATCCTCGATAATATTGTGGCGGTGCTTAGGCGAAGCCCTGCGACGGTAGAACATCAAGATCGTCACTACGCCGTCGTGCTGACGGAACTCTTCCCTGACGCTTTGCTGGATCGGAGTCCGGGGATCGTCATCAAGCTGAACATGTGCTAAAACTCGAAGGTGTCGTAGTTTCGGTGCTTGATCGGTCGGGCCGTGAAGACGTACGACTACATCAACCGCGTTGTGCTAACGCTTCCGCTGTCGGTCTACAAGGGTACGCAGATCACACTCTTCCCTCGTTGCTATGCATCACCATGATCTTGCGTGTGCATAGGATTTTTTTTGAAATTACTACGTTCCCCAACACTTGATGGCTCCTGCCAGCTATCCCGTGGATGCTATCACGGAGTCTCAAAATTGCCACCTTATGACGCAATGGATGAATTTGAAGGTCAAGGCGGCTGTTGGCTCTGTTTATCCTACTGAACCCGGCGCAACTTTTCACTGCCGGCCGATTCCAGAAGGATATGCTAGGGTGATGGTGGATGAAATAACAGAGGGATTTGAGGACCTCCAGCTTAACCACCCTACCGGTGAAGGGGAGACTCGGCTGGGGTCTGCTCTGAAGACTCCATGCCTATGGCGGAAGGAGCTCATCAACCTTCCGAACTGGATGCCTCCGCCTCCTCCTCCTCCTCCGGCGAGTCAGGGCACTCCGCCTCCTCCACCGCTGTAACATCCCAAATTTGCAATTTGGAATGTTATACATAGATCATCATGCATACCATATTTTCTTGCATTTTGGTTGATCCTAGAAATTTCACGCAACTCAAGGACCCTCGGAGAGAGTTGGAGATTTCGTTATTTTCATATTTGAGTTCTCTCAAATTTTGAAAAGAGGATCATTTGATTTATTTATTTTATCTTCAATTATTTTCTGGTGTCAAAATATATGAGAGAGGGAATAATATGACTTTCCCAAATTTAGGAAAAATGAAGATTTAATAAATAGATCAATTTTGGTTTTTGCCGGAGTTTTATTTGCGTTTTATTTGGATAGGGAAAAATGCGCGTTTTCAAAATTGCATTTTAGGCCCGGAGAAAAGTTCATTTTGTTCGGCTCATTTTTAGGAGTCGGGGAAAATTTACTTTAGATTTTTCAGAGTTCGTTTAGATTTTCTTTTTGTTTTTCTGCGTGGAACCGATTTAAAAAAAAAGAAAAAAAAGGAGCCTCCCGCCAGGCCAGCCGGGCCAAAGGCCCAGCCAGCCGGCCCCTTCCCTCGCGCGCAGCACAGGCGCCAGGCGCCAGGCGCTCAGGCAGCCGCCGCCGCTCCCTGGCCGAGTCCCAGCGGGACTTAGGTCGGTTAGCCCCTCCCCTTTCCTTTGTTTTGTTTTCCTATTCCTAGTCTATTTCTTGTCCCCTACCCCAAGTCTCCTCTCCCCTCACCTATATAAATACCCCCACACCCCCCTCTAAAACATCAAATCAAAAGCCCTCTCCTCCCCAAGCCCCACACCACCCCGCGCCTCCCCAAGCCCCGCACCACCCCGCGCCCCTCACCACC
>NC_041382.1:562203196-562207579 GCF_002162155.2 Triticum dicoccoides | reverse complement strand
CCACCGCCGCCGCCGCACCTTGCCCACGCCGCCGCCGCCCTACGCCGCCGTTCGCCGGAGCCCCTCGCCAAGGTTGCCCCGCGCCACGTCTCTTTTTCTTCCTCGGTTCGGTTTTTCTTATAAACCGTTCCGATTCTTTTCTTCTCTTCCGATTCGTTTTCTTTCCGGTTCTTTTCTAAACCGTTCCCGTTTCTAGATCGGTTTTTCGTTTCGGTCTTTTTCTCCGAAAACCCTAGATCGGTTTTCATTCTTTTTTCGGACCGTTCGTCTCAACGAACGTGATCACCGATTTTCCCCCGGTTAACGACGCCCGTTCGTTTAATCGTTCTTCTTTTTCTTTTCGTCGGATTTATTCCGCGATCGTGATCTCAGATCCGATCTTCGTTCTAGTCTTTCTTCTGCTCGTTTACCGGAATCAGGTGATTCAAGCGCCTGGAGTTTCGTTGCGAAACCGCCGTTCCGTCTAATCAACTTGAACAAGTTTTTGCCCGATAAAAATTGACCTAATTTCAACTTGCTAGAACCGAGTTGTTTTCTTTCGTCGTTTGTTTTTCCGTCGTCTGTTTGGTTCTTTGCAACCGGAGTTCTTAAATTGAACTTTCTGGTTCGTTCTCTTGTTCGAGTTTTACCTGTGCATTAGATGAGTACTTATTGTATGCTTGTTGTTTATCTACGATAGATCACCCGGATTGCGCCGCCTGTTACTTCGAAACCCTAGGTCTCGCGGATCATCAGCAAGGCAAATAACACTTTGATCATACCTTTTCTACAACCCAGTTTTATTGCATTAGATCAATCCTCTCACATTGCATGATTAGGATCTAATTAAATTGAGGGATGGGAAGTAGATGAGGTAGTACCTATTACCTGTATTATTATGAATCCTTTGGGAGTTACTTCTACGTTTGCTTATTATGCCATGCTATGCTAGTAGACGTGGATTGGGTGAGTGATATCCATGACAGATGTGAGTTGATAATTTTAATGGTTTATCTAAGGTGGCAACTTAAACACACATCTGGGTGGATTGAGGCACCTGATGTCTATCAGCACTTGCCTGTTTTTTTTTCGGACCGCCACCCAGGCTCAAAGGGATCATAAGATAATTCATGCTAGAAACTTCCGTGTGCAGCCACATGCTACTATGGGCTCTGGCATAGTTGACTAAGTTGTGCGAACTCTTACGGGGTGGACTAGCAGATGTAGGGGTTGTAGGTGATACGGTCTACCCCACATGTAAGGTGCTAGCGCTTCTGAAAGACTATGTCTCGGTCATCCGTTTCTCAAACACCATGTAGTGCGGGAAAACAAACGGAGGCGATCGAGTCATGTGGGGAAAAGTGCGCAAACCTCTGCAGAGTGTATAAACTAATCATGATTAGCCGTGTCCCCGGTTATGGACAACTTGAGTATCTAGTACTTGAATATCATTGTGAATCTCAACATGTTACTTCTAACTAATGTTGTTGGGTTTTAATTACTTTTAATTGGGATTGAGAATGCTGTCAACCATTCTCAATGTTTCATAACCACCATGATAGTTAAATAAATTTATTCCTTTGCAGTAGGGAAAAATTGGCTTTACGCAAAAACTGTAACCATAGAGCTTTCCACCAGCCATATATGCATATAGTATAGCTGTTTCATTCCATTACTCTCTATGTGTTACTTTGCCAGCATATTCCATGTGTTGACCCGTATTCGGGCTGCAACTTCTTATGTTGCAGACTTTTCAGACGACGAGTAAAGTGCTTTTAGGACGTGGCCCTATACTCAGTGATGCCGTTGGAGTTGATGGTCCCATTTACCTTCCAAGTCTTCCGCTGTTTTCGACACTATATGGCCTTAAGCCATATTTATTGTAATAAGTCTCTTTGAGACAACGATGTAATAAGTGTGTGCTTGCCACTCTGCTATAAATCCTTCGATGTACTGTGTGGTGTCAGCATTACTGATCCAGGGATGACACCTGAGCACAGAGATCAGACTGTTTGAGTTCTGGTTGCTACAACCGCCTCCTCCTCCGGCGAGTGACGATCAGGGCCCTCGGCCGGCTCCTTCTCCGGCGCGTGGCGGCACTCCGCCTCCTTCTCCGCCTGCGCCGACGCGCCCGAGCAGCCAGCCTCCTCCTTCTCCGCCTCGTTAGCAAGGGCGGAAGAGACCTGCCGCCGCTCCAGCTGCTCCGGCGCGTCGTAGTCCTTCTCCTCCGCCTCATAAGCAAGTAAAGAAGACAACCGCTCCATCTGCTCGGTCGGCGTCTAGCAGTACAACCAGAGGCGGGAGGACATACAGATTCGGTCCTTCTCTGAAGACTCCAGAGAAGTTACCATATGAGAGGACCCCGGAGGAGAACGCCGAGATCGCGCGAACCGAAGTGGATGACTGGTTTCAAGGATTGAGAGCAAAGAGACATCCACCTCCGGAGGAGAAGGTAGATCCGGTGAAAGTGAAGTGCACTCTGGCTGCCCTGGCAAAACCACCCAAGTCTCCGTCGAAAGGCAACTATGAGCGCATTATTGCAAAGACATGGGCCGAAGCGGAGCGGTCGGGAAGTATAGTCAGTGATCAAAGGCTGAAAGAACGACGAGCAGCTGGGAAACAAATTGCCCAGCTCGGCGAACAAGCGAAGCAATCGTGCCCCCCCCCCCTCAAGGTGCCTAGCGACATCGTCGATCCGAGGATGGTGCCCGGTTATGGCAATGTTGACGATTACCTGCCCGACGATGTACATTATGATACCATGGAGGTGCAGATACACAGATACGAGTACGGGAAGCCTCTCATCAAAGATGAAAAATCTTTAACAACGATGATGCGAAGATTACATGATTGGTACTTGAAAATCTGCAGAGAGTCTGGGGGGAGGACTACTTTGTATGCGAGAGTTAAACTGGAGCATGACCTCGTTGGAATTGAACTGTTGCCTATTCCATTTGAGGAGTTATATCAGTTTTTCAATCAATTGGCCCTCGATAAAACAATGATCACCTGCTACTGTCTGTAAGTACTACTACTTCTGTCATTAAGTCTCTCTATATAGCTCATCTCTTTCATTGCATGTATTTATAATTATCCTCACTATATTATGCAGAATGAAGATCGCCGAATTGAAGAAAAGACAAATTGGTGATATTGGGTTCATTAACACATATCTCATAGATGCAACTGAGGTTCAACATCGTCCCGGAGATACCGAGGCCAACTTGCTACGATCATTCAAAAAAATGAAAACAAAGATATAATACTCTTTCCTTACAACTTCAAGTAAGTGTTACTGTCTTGTGCATATTCGGTTTCCCTTATATATTAGTCCAGGTTATAGTAATGTAATTGATGAGTTATGCATACGTGTGCAGTTTCCACTATATTCTCCTAGAGATTAGGCTTGAGCAGGGAGTAGTAACCGTCTTGGACTCTAAACGAAAAGATCCTCAGGAGTATGCGGACATGACTGAAATCCTCAAGAAGTAAGTTAAATCGATCATTATCCACCATATCAGCAACTTTGTTCATTTCCTCATATCAAGTTATTGTTTTCTTTGTCCGGCAGGGTTTGGAGAAAATTCACCAAAACAGTTCCGGGACTGCCGAAGGAGTTGGAATTTAGACACCCGAAAGTAAGTACTATAGTAGCATGTTCCGCGCATCTCCTAGTGATTCAAGCGCTAGTTTCATCAATACCATTTAGCATTCTTGCTTATCAGTTTGATTGACCTCTATTTCTTGCAAAGTGGTTGTGGCAGGAAAAAGGGAATGATTTCTGTGGATACTACGTCTGCGAGTCCATCCGTCACACGACCTGTGAGCGGAGCGGGTACTTTGACGAACAATATGAAGTACGTAAATAACAACATTCACAATTTTATTTTATTACCATCATTTGTATTGAGTTTCATTCATTCATATATATATGTATTGACCCCCTTCTTTAAATTAGATGTTTCGGAAGCGGGATGAACTCCTAGCACCAGCTCGCATGCGAGCAATTCAAGAGGAATTGGCGGCATTCTTTCTTGACCAAGTGATCGCTGAAGACGGAGAATACTATGTGGACCATGAGTCCGTATGATTATATTTGTAAGAGATAATTATTGTATATATGTAGCCGGTAGTGTCGGATAGATATACGAGAACTTGTTGTTCGACCAATCTCTCGGAGAAGGAGAGGTGGTCGATATCACTTCTCTCTGTATGCATATATGTTCATGACGATCTTCTGTTTCCTTCGTTTGCTTACTAGCTAACTAGCGTGTCTAGTCCTCTCTATACGTATGTATAGTACGTAGCGTCGACCAAGCATGGACGTAAGAAAGGACACTTCTCTCTATTAATTATAGCTAGCTAACACAATATATGAAACACCTAAATTAACCCCCCAAAACC
>NC_041382.1:562194307-562203029 GCF_002162155.2 Triticum dicoccoides | reverse complement strand
GATGCCTATTGGTCCCGGTTGGTGCCACCAACCGGGACCAAAGGGTCTCCTGCCTGGGCTCTGCGCACTGCCCACGTGGAGGCCCATCAGTCCTGGTTCTGGATTGAACCGGGACTAAAGGTACAGGGCATTAGTACCGACACTTTAGTCCCGGTTCAGGAACCGGGACTAAAGGCCCTTACGAACCAGGACTATAGGCCCTTTTTCTACCAGTGTAGTCACCGTCGCGAGCACTGGTGACCTCTCGCCGCGCAGCAAAACGCGTGTGGGGGATTGGAGTTTGAAGGCGCACGTGCGTGGGAAGATTTACTCGAGAGGGGGATGGGTGTTGGTAGCCATCTCCGCTGGCAGTTCATCTTCGGCGAGATGCTGTCGTGTCTGGGCAAGGCGGCTGCAGCAAAGAAGAAGCTGCAGCCCAGCGTGAGCATGAGGTAAATGTAGCGTGAGAAGATAAGGGAGAAGGAGGACAAGCACCGGGGGTGGGCCCATGTACCTTACATGTCTTGATCTGAATCACTAGGGGGCTGCGCTCGTGGACGCGATCGGCCGAATCTTTGGTCGGGTGGCAACATTTCTCCTTATAGAAATTATAGGAGTACACACGAGGCGCGCATCATGAAAAGTGTGGACGATCCAGATTGCGGGAGCGTATGGACCCGAGAGCCAAAACTGATTTTCGGCTATACTTTGGTTCCTCTGCACTTTACGTATGCTGTCCAAAATAACTAAGGGCCTGTTTGGTTCCAATAAGTCACCTGATTTATAAATCAGGTGACTTAAAATCAGTGACTTATAAGTCACGTCTGTTTGGTTGTCACCTGACTTATAAGTCACCTGACCACACCTTCCCACCTTGTTTTTTTTATGTAAGGTGGTGGGACCCATGCAAAAGAGGGTGACTTATAAGTTTTAAGTTGGGGTGGAGCAACTTATGACTTATAAGTTAGGGTGACTTATAAGTTGGGTCTGTTTGGCAAAATAAGTCACTTTTTCACTTTTCAACTTATAAGTTGGTGACTTATTTGAAACCAAACAGGGCCGCCTGTTTGGTTCCAATAAGTTACCTGACTTATAAGTCAGGTGACTTAAAACCAGTGACTTATAAGTCACGCCTGTTTGGTTGTCACCTGACTTAGGGCCTGTTTGGTTCCAATAAGTCACCCGACTTATAAGTCAGGTGACTTAAAACCAGTGACTTATAAGTCACGCCTGTTTAGTTGTCACCTGACTTATAAGTCACCTGAGCACACCTTTCCACCTTGTTTTTTATGTAAAGGTGGTGGGACCCATGCAAAAGGGGTGGCTTATAAGTTTTAAGTTGGGGTGAAGCAACTTATGACTTATAAGTTGGGTCTGTTTGGCAAAATAAGTCACTTTTTGCACTTTTTAACTTATAAGTTGGTGATTTATTTGGAACCAAACAGGGCCTTATAAGTCACCTGACCACACCTTCTCACCTTGTTTTTTAATGTAAAGGTGATGGGACCCACGCAAAAGGAGGTGACTTATAAGTTTTAAGTTGGGGTGGAGCAACTTATGACTTATAAGTTGGGGTGACTTATAAGTTGGGTCCCTTTAGCAAAATAAGGGCCTGCTTGGTTTCAATAAGTCACCTGACTTATAAGTCAGGTGACTTAAAACCAATGACTTATAAGTCATGCCTATTTGGTTGTCACTTGACTTATAAGTCACCTGAGCACATCTTCCCACCTTATTTTTTTTAGGTAAAGGTGGTGGGATCCATGCAAAAGGGGATAACTTATAAGTTTTAAGTTGGGGTGGAGTAACTTATGACTTATAAGTTGGGGTGACTTATAAGTTAGGTCTGTTTGGCAAAATAAGTCACTTTTTGCACTTTTCGACTTATAAGTTGGTGACTTATTTGGAACCAAACAGGGACTAAGACAAGCACCAGTGACTGGTGCCAGCTAGTGTAGTATTGTCTTCACCTTTTGCTGAGACATGTGACTGCTTTTCTAACCAACGAAATGGGAGCGCACCATGCACATGGTAAGCAGGCCTGACCAAAAATAATACGAACCACCATGCAACATGGTAAGCAGGCCCGGCCAAAGATAATACGTTTCGAGAAATCGAAGAAACATCTTGACAATAGGCTGTGTGATGTTTATTCATGAATGTGAAAAAGAGATTGTGCACCATGAGTGTGCACCATGTATGCTGCTCCCTCCGTCGGAGTAGTACTTTAGCATCAAGGATACTGTAATTTTATTTTCAAACGCTTTGCGCAAAGAATAGAAAAAAAGACCAGAAGGAAAAGGCTTTACAGAAGGCACACCAGTAGGTGACTGAAAAGCAGAAGAAAAATACAGGATTGGCAAAACAAACTTAAAAATGTAGAATGCCTAGCTGCCTAGCGGAAAGGAACTAATAAGACAACGAAAAAAAAGAGACTTTTCACAGAGATGTACACGGGCTTCAGAAGTGGCCACCTTGAGGAAGGTGGGGTGCGCACAGCTGCCTTTCCTCTAATCTCTTTGATCCCGTAAATATTTTTATATCTTTTCTAAACAATACTTTTATGAACAACAATACGAGTGGTTTATACTCTTATATCTAATCTAAACATCTGATTAGCGGTTGTGCAAATACAGCCTTCAGATGGGTACCTGTCAGGCTCTTTAATTACTATTTAAATTAAATAATCGCGATGCCACAGCCACATCACACGAGGAAAAGAAACGGAAAATGTGCCTGCAGTAGCACACACTGGACCTGGAAGAGACCTCTTTACCCACTGAAAACAACGGATTTGCTTCGTTTAGAAATGCGCTGTTTCATGACAAATACAGGGTTAAACTCGACGGTTGCACCGACAGATACAACACGATCATGGATTGTCCAATTAAGAGATAAACACGTGAGGGCAGCAACTAATACTCCGTTTGTTATTGAAAAACCTACCAATCGTGAAAAGCTGAAGCAGATCTACAGCCTGAACAGCCTGGTATCCTGCTGGGTTTCATCTTTTCTCCAGATCCCACCACATTTCTGGACAATTTGAGTGCCGCCACCAGTACTGTGGAGCTTCAGACGAAACAACAAAATTCTCGTCACGGCATGGCATCCTAGCAGCTATTTCCAGACCACATCGCCCAAGAATCTGAGAGCAGGGGCGCCTCTGACCTCCACATCGAGAAGTGGCGCTTGGATTAGCTCTAGGCCGCCAAGCTCACGATCATTGCTTATCATATTCAGGGCACGTGCTTCTTCCTGAAACCGTCAAGTTTTAACTAATTCAGGAAACGAACTCTAAGGGATGTAGCATTGCTAGGTTATGTTATGCGATTGGAAGCTCCATGCCAAACTGAATCATGGGAATTACAGCGCGTGTACCGACTTGCCAGAATGGTAGCAGCTCTGTACCTTGCGTTTTGTAGAACAAAATCTGCAGTCAGATGTAGAGGGGGGCAATACTTGATTTACGATAAGCCTTGTTGCTGGCGCACCATCCTTCTTTAAAGATGCATGGAACCTTGATGACTCGGTAATCGCCATGACCTGAGAAAGCGAGCACCCACAAGCATGACCAAATCGATGCAGCTAACATGTATGTGTTTCAATCTTTGCTAACACGTTTTTGCATCAAATAAATGTTGCTGCTATTGCAATAATGGTTGGGCATTTACCGTAGGAATCGTCACAATGATAAATTCAGTTGATTGTGGATCTTGCATAAGCTCATGTACTCCGGCAATCTGCTTTCTTAGCACCTCTATCCTGGCAGGCTTTATACAATAGAAAGATGATCAGTCTGTAATACATGCTACAAACATAACTATCCAACTGAAACAGGAAATTAGTATGCACTTACATCTATTTGGTCTTTCCCGAAAGCCGATTTAAGAGCTGGGAAGGACGACGCTAAATTCACAGCCTGAAAAGTCCGTGGAGTTACATCTGTTATACTTACTTGCACATTCGCATAAACACAAGACTGGTTTCAGGGTCCCAGCAAAGCATAATTCAGGAAAGTTTCCAAACGAGTTTCAACAGCTGGTACAAAAATCTGTGCTTCCTACATCACTGTGGACGCGCACTGTATTTATAGCGTTTATTTTCTTTAACTATTTGAACTCAATACCAACATGTAGTCAAAAGGCATTGTGACCAACATGTAGTCACAACGAAAAGGACACTATAGTTCTGTCACAATGCACCAACATGTAGTCAAAAGGCCTTGTGACCTGTAGCATGCACCACCTAGTATCTCATATGAATACTCATTTGGGCATTTCAGGAACATAAATAAATTAACTAAAGATATTTCTAAGTAATATTACCTAAGAGAAAAGAGCATGGAGGGTTTCAAAACAGGAAACAAACCAGCACAAAAGTATTTGGCCTTATAATGGGTATTCTAATTGTCCAAGAAGAAAAAAGGCGAGTTGAACCTAACAAAACGGTTTGTTTGGCTTCCTTTTCTCTTTCTACCGTTAAAATTCGTTACAATAAGTCCATAGCCCTTACACCGCATGGAAAAAATCTTACTTTGATGTAGTTTGTAGCTTTAGCCCATATAAAAAACAACTCCCAGGAAATCTTAAAGGACAACTATGGTTGCATGGCATGGGTGCAAAGTTTGGTCTCACATGGAGGGAAGTTGATATCAACATACAAGGGACTCTCGCCCTCTCACTCCTCCTAAGAGCTTTGGGAAGAGGACTGATACACGCCGCTCCTCCTCCGCCGTTTGCCTCGCACATGTTTCATGAAAGAGCCGAGCCGAGCCAAGCTCAGACCTATGTCGAGTGTGCGTTTTATATTTGCTGGTTGGAATGGATAATTAATTAATAATAATTACGATTCATTAACGAACGTGTTAATAACAAACATTTCCAACTTGTTCAAATGTGGTTTGTTACCGACTCGGATCGTGGGTTTATCCAAAGTCTTACTCGACCGACTATATAAAGATAAGTTCAGCAACCTTTGTGTCACCCATCAGATCGTATCTGCTACCTCGCACTCGCACCACCATTCCTCTCACTGTGTCGCTCTTGGCTTCCCCAACCTGGCGACCACGTGCACGAGAGAGTAGGGCTCCAGAACCGTGCCCTTAGCGAACCTTCACCCGGTGAAGGGCGATTAGGTTTTTGGGGGACGTCTCGGCTCATCTTTGTTGAACTACTTAAACAACCGCGGCAACTTCCACGACTTCCGACTTTACCAATCTTGCTGTGGCTGACACCGGCAAGACTGCCACCAAAGCAGCCGTTCCAACCAGATCATACATCCCGTTCACCTTGTTCATGTGAATTTCATAGATATACAAGTTATGTCTTTCATATGTACTCGCATGACTAGTTTAGAGTATGTGACTAATATTGCTAGCATTCCTCTCATGATATTAATCTTGATTAAATTAATTCAAAAATTGCTCATTATTCCAACAATCCAAAAACCTAATTTGTTTACGCAATTTTTGATTCAAGGCTTTGCTACTGCTCTGAAACCGAATCCATATAAGAGGGTGCACTTTAAGCGTTGGCAAACAAAACTATCTTGAGACTAATCACTATTTACGTGTACCCAGAGAACACGAGGCAAAAGATACACACACCAAGAGGGCCGACAGACAGTCTAGAGCCTGTGCTGAAAAAGAATTCTCACAGGTTCAAGGGAAAGAATGTGGTCGTTCAAACTGCGCTCGGAACAGTGAGCCACAAGATGGTTCTCATTTGCCAAAGCTTAAGGTGCACACCCGTAAACGGGTTCTGTTTCAGAGCAGCAACAAAGCCTTGAATTGAAAATTGCCTAAACAAATAAGGTTTTAGGATTGTTGAAATAAGTAGGAAATTTATAATTAATTCAATCCAGATTAATACCATGACAACCGTGCTAGCAATATTAATCACACTCTAAACTAGGCATGCGAGTTATGTACAAAACATAGAACTCGCATATCTATAAAATTCGCATAAATAGCATTCACATGAACAAAAAAGAGGTGAAAAGATATACAATCTAGTCAAGCAGTGGCAGTCATGCTGGTGTCGGCCATGGCGAGATCCGCAATGTCAAAGTCGTGGAAGTCGTCTTGGTCACGGAAGTAGTCAAACGAAGGTGAGCAGTCGTAACGACACACTCACCCAAAAACTTATCACCCTTCACCAGATGCAGGTTCGTGAAGGCGCATTTCCAGAGCCCTGCTCTACCGTGCAGCCAAGATGAGCGAGAGGAACAGTGAAAGTGGTGCGAGCGGGCAGATGGTAGATGCACTCTGATGGGTAACGGTTAGGGTTGCCGAACTACTCTCTTTATAGTCAGTGGGGTAAGACGATGGGATAAACCCACATCTGAGTCGGTAACAGCCCACCATCAAACAAACCGGAAATGGCTGTTACTAACACATCTACTAATGACTCGTAACTAATAATAAATAATTAGCAACTCTAACCAGCAAGCTAAAAAACAAATACTTAGCATGGATCTAAGCCCGGCTCGACGAAACACTATGCGAGCGTGTGTTCCATGGCATGACGAGACGGGCAGCAGCAGCAGAGGAGAGTGCGTGTATCGGTCTTCTTCTCAAGCTAATAGCAGGAGTGAGAGAGAGTCCCTTATATGTTGGTCTCAACTCCCCTCCACTATCCATTTGGGACTATACTTAGCACCTATGCCATGCAACAAGTAGGCCTTTGCAATTTTTACGGAATTATTTTCTTATATGAGCGAAAGCCCACAAACCCTAACAGTTTGTCCCTGCCGCTGTTCCTTAATAATTACTACTTCGATCACCATTATGTAAATATCGCAAGAAAAAAAACATGCGCAAATACATACTCTATCAAGCGAAATTCATGTAACCAGGATAAAGCTATATGAGGCAAGGTTAGTGGTTGCGGCAAAGCTCACCTTATTGGCCATACCAAGGAGCTTCTCCATTAAAGTTGTAGCAGATAAAAGGTTAAGTGTATGCCCCTGTGCAGTATGTAAGTATAATAACCCAATTAGAAGTGAAATAAGCAGAAATAGAATAGACTTGGATTCAAGGCAAAGTGAAGTGTGCATACAGTTGCCGCGGTATCCAAAACTATGCGCCTAAATTTATTGCTCTCTTGCAGTTCGACGATTTGCATCAGCTGCAAGGATACGCTTCAGGTGATGACTAAACTTTACAAAGTATGTAACGAATAATAAATTCCCCACCAAACTGTAAACTTTGATTGATACCTTCGAAATTGCAACGGCTTCTCCAAATCCAGGAGTTTTCATCAGCATTTCATGCAGCTTATTCTTTCCCAGCTTTAAAGGCCAGACATCATGGGCATAAGTAATGTTAACTAGTAAGATATTAAAACAAAAAATGTCTCTGCTCAAAGAAATAGCAAACAAAAGATAAATTTATGGTACTCTGCCTGATCAGACAATGTTGAATAAAAAGTGCATGTGAAATAATCGGCCAACTGACCAGTGGTATGCAAATATGATGCAGCTGTGCTACATAATAAGGTATATAAGCATATGAAACCAACAACTCATGTCCAAAGTCCAAACTCAAGACACATCATTATCTGGGTGTGTTGCGAAGAAAATGGCAGTCCAAGAACAAGCATACATGTAGCCTATGGCGTATACGATTTAAGCATCAATGTAGATGCAAATAAAAAGAAACTTTACCATGACACTGGAAATCAACTAAAATGCAAGATGGAGAAGCAAAAAAAAAAGATTTCCGAGGTAATGTTTACCGGATCAGCAAGGACTCCAAGCCCTATCTTGTCCAGTATATTACGCATAAAAGATCCACTATTAGAAGATTCCTCCTTTGTATTAACATGGCCAATCTGTAAAGAAACAAGTTCCATCCATCATCAAAGCAACAAGCATGACCAGAATTGGATCCTCTACATGACTTCATTAAGTGTACAAGCATGGCAGAACCCAGTTTCAACTACAAAATCGAAAACATCAACCTCTCCTAACATTCACTACCTCCAGGATTATAAAAAGTGTTTGTTTTATGATTGGACAGCTGATGGTGACCATGCACACCGAACAGATAAAACTGCAAGATGGAACGGGATATTGCAAACCATTCCAGTGCAACTGCTCCTACCTCGGCAGCAAAAAGAGAGTCGACTCCATTGACAGGTACAATACTACCGCCACTCAGGTCCTATAAACAACGAATGCAAGATATTCAAAAGAGGGGCTAAAGAATTAATCCCACTAGCATTGCATAACAATACAAGAGCTCAGATACTTGTTCAAATGTATCACCCAGTGAATGTGCTGGGTGCATAGAAAGTATGAGCGTCGGTTCACCATGGCTGGCAAACTTCATAGCAAGCGATGCTGCCATGCTTGTTGTCCCAACACCACCTTTGCCTCCAAGCACGTAGTACCTCTTTGTGTCGGCAACCATCTCCCCAAATCCGCCATTAACCTCCACCAGACTGGAATTGTATCTTGCTGTTCAAAAATTCAGAAATAGCACTATTAGCGTGTCCCCTGTGCTTCAGAGCAGCGGTCTGGTTTTTAAGTTATCAAATCTGGAATTCAGTAGAGAATTCGCAACCGATCATGGCTCATAAGACAAGTATGATACAGATTCCAGGCATTGTCCAAGCTCGTACAACACAACGCAACATTATCCCACAAGGAGCAATTGATTGGCATACAGAATCTGATATCCATAACATGACAGCAACCAAACAGACCAAGAACTACAACTAGCAGCGAGTAAAATGCGTGC
>NC_041382.1:562169055-562193795 GCF_002162155.2 Triticum dicoccoides | reverse complement strand
AGTGAGCCACGAGGGGCTCCACCGCCGGCGGCGAAGAGAGGCGGCGGCAGGCAGCGAGGGTGAGGCGCCGAGCCGTAGGGTTCAGGAGAGCTGCCATTTGGGCTATAGGGCTCTTGGGTTGGCCGGGACTGGGTTCAGGTCTTTACGAATTGGCAATCTTTGTCTCGGAAAAAAAACCGAATCGGGAATGTGAAGAAGGTCGCAGCTATGCAATTATATCAGCCAACATGTACCCACTTTGAAACTTGTTTTTCAAGAAGTCAAGATGGCCGAGTTGGTCTAAGGCGCCAGTTTCAGGTACTGGTCCGAAAGGGCGTGGGTTCAAATCCCACTCTTGACATTTTCTTTTTCTTTTTAGTGCCATATATTGTCAATCCAACTTTCGGTCACAACAAGCATTATAAACAAACCGAGAACACATGATTTCACTATAGCTAACCTATAAGTTTAATTGGGACTGAAATTTATGTATAGTTTTAGAGCTCGTTTGTTGCTTCAAAAACCCTTATATCATGATCCATGTATCCACTTTTCATGCGCATTATGCATGATTTATGGTTTCCGAACATTTTTTTGTGTTCATTGCACATCCATTAAGTTTTATTAGTTTTTCTTGATTTCATTGTTGGTGTAGGTGCATTGAAACTCCCATAGACTTAACACACTAAAGGAATTAAGTTGGGACCGATCCGGAAAAGTTACAAGCACTGCATCTAGACCCTTTGACAGATTCGACAAAACGGAATTTCTCAATAAGCCCAAATTAAAGATTCAACATTGTGATATTATCGGGCTCGTCCATACAAATCCAACAAGTCCAAGAACATCAAAAACGGAGTTTGTATGAGAACATGGACCAAAATACGAAATACTCCAACTAGTTGTTTGGTTATAGCCTAGCAATCATCATGTGTGAGGAGATCCACAAAACCAACATAGCTGATCGGATGGTTAATTGCCATCAACATCTTTCGTCTAGTCTTTCTTATCTAGTTGTGTGCTATTGATCTTTGAACTTTCGTACTCGTTTCATTGTTATTCAGTTTGGCTTGTAAAAGTATGTTACGTTGTTATTTTCATTCTCAGGCTTTATTAGTTCAAAGTCAGACTTTTCTTTAGCCTTTCTCCACGGGGCTCATGTACCTACAGTATTATAGTATTAATCTGTTAGGAACGCAATCAGGCCACTTATCACGAAAAGATGGCTTCTTTGTTGGGGAACGTAGTAATTTCAAAAAAAATCCTACGCACACACAAGATCATGGTGATGCATAGCAACGAGAGGGGAGAGTGTTGTCCACGTACCCTCATAGACCGAAAGCGGAAACGTTAGCACAACGCGGTTGATGTAGTTGTACGTCTTCACGATCCGACCGATCAAGTACTAAACGCACGGCACCTCCGAGTTCAGCACACATTCAGCCCGATGACGTCCCTCGAACTCCGATCCAGCCGAGTGTTGAGGGAGAGTTTCGTCAGCACGATGGCGTGGTGACGATGATGATGTTCTACCGACGCAGGGCTTCGTCTAAGCACCGCTACAGTATTATCGAGGTGGACTATGGTGGAGGGGGGCACCACACACGGCTAAAAGATCAAACGATCAATTGTTGTGTCTCTAGGGTGCCCCCTGCCCCCGTATATAAAGGAGCAAGGGGGGGTGCGGCCGGCCAGGAGAGGGGGCGCGCCAGGAGGAGTCCTACTCCCACCGGGACTAGGACTCCCTCCCTTTCCTAGTTGGATTAGGACTTGGGGGAAAGAGGTGGAGGAGAAGAAGGAAAAGGGGGGGGGGCGCCGCCCCCCCTCTCCTTGTCCTATTCAGACTAGGAGGGAGGGGCGCGCGGCCCTTGCCCTGGCCGCCTCTCCTCTCTTCCACTAAGGGCCACTATGGCCTATTAACCTCCCAGGGGTTCCGGTAACCTCCCGGTACTCCGGTAAAATCCCGATTTCACCCGGAACACTTCCGATATCCAAACATAGGCTTCCAATATATCAATCTTCATGTCTCGACCATTTCGAGACTCCTCGTCATGTTCGTGATCAAATCCGGGACTCCAAACAACCTTTAGTACATCAAAACATATAAACTCATAATATAACTATCATCGAAACGTTAAGCGTGCGGACCCTACGGGTTCGAGAACTATGTAGACATGACCGAGACACGTCTCCGGTCAATAACCAATAGCGGAACCTGGATGTTCATATTGGCTCCCACATATTCTACGAAGATCTTTATCGGTCAGACCGCATAACAATATACGTTGTTCCCTTTGTCATCGGTATGTTACTTGCCCGAGATTCGATCGTCGGTATCTCAATACCTAGTTCAATCTCGTTACCGGCAAGTCTCTTTACTCGTTCCGTAATACATCATTCCGCAACTAACTCATTAGTTGCAATGCTTGCAAGGCTTAAGTGATGTGCATTACCGAGAGGGCCCAGAGATACCTCTCCGACAATCAGAGTGACAAATCCTAATCTCGAAATACGTCAACCCAACAAGTAGCTTCGGAGACACCTGTAGAGCACCTTTATAATCACCCAGTTACGTTGTGACGTTTGGTAGCATACAAAGTGTTCCTCTGGTAAACGGGAGTTGCATAATCTCATAGTCATAGGAACATGTATAAGTCATGAAAAAAGCAATAGCAACATATTAACGACCGGGTGCTAAGCTAACGGAATGGGTCAAGTTAATCACATCATTCTCCTAATGATGTGATCCCATTAATCAAATGACAACACATGTCAATGGCTAGGAAACTTAACCATCTTTGATCAACGAGCTAGTCAAGTAGAGGCATACTAGTGACATACTGTTTGTCTATGTATTCACACAGTATTCACACATGTATTATGTTTTTGGTTAATACAATTCTAGCATGAATAATAAACATTTATCATGATATAAGGAAATAAATAATATCTTTATTATTGCCTCTAGGGCATATTTCCTTCATTCTTGATATAGGAACAGTCGCCGTCTTCATAGATACTTTTGGTCTCCTCGCCTCCTGCTGCCATCTTGGCGTCGAGAGGTGGGAGGGCCTCTGATCTTTAAGGTTTTTTTGACATCTATTGGTGATCTAGATTTGTATGAATAAAGTTATTCTTATTTTTATTTTGCGGTGCCACAAAGCTAAAGAGGTTTGTGTCATCAATGATCTTATTAATCAGATCTAATGAATTTATGTTATTGCTTTAAGTTGTTTTTGTTGGTTTGATTTTTTTGTGAAGTTAAAATCTTTCCATGACGTCATGTAAAGATATTATGATTCGACGACCCGCATTTCTAGGATATCATCACTGGCTAAAAAACGCACATGGCTCAAGGCTTTGCATCTTCTTGGATGGGCAACTTAGGGGGGTTTTAAAAAACTTTATTGGTAACTAAGTTTGTGCGGGTGAAAGAGTGGCAACACTGTTGCTTCAGTCTAATTTTTGTTTTTTTACTAAAGTCTTGAGAATATTTCGTCCTCCAAAAATTAATACCATAGGGAAGATGTTTCCAAAAGATACCACTGTAATTCTTAACCTATGACTCACTTTATATTATTTTCTTGATCTTAAAATCCAAAGCAGTGTAGGTATAATAGTCATGAGTATGAATCTAAGAAAGAAAAAGGAAATCTGTTACAGGGGTAAAATTGTGGAAGAATTTGAGCATTTGCCACAAGTTTGTTTACACTTTGAGGATTTGCCCCTGTTTTCCTTGTCACTGATAATTTGCCACACCTTTCCCAGATCCTTGATGATTTGCCCCTTATGATCGGTATGGAATTACAATACAAAATCAGTGACTAAACTGCCCCGGCCTAAATTAGCCAGCTTCCTGTTTGATCGTTCCCATTTTTCTGTTCCTTCGTATCCCGGTTGCTCGCCATGGCTCACAGCCTTGTTGTGCTCCTGCTAGCCGCTCCAGACCAAGCGTGCCGAGGTCGACGGCCAGAAAAGAGAAGCCACCGTCATCGATCGTGTGCCAGGCACAAGCATCCGCCATCATCAGCCACTACGATTTCATCAAGTTCTCCTCCGACGCAAATAGGAGAAAGCTTCCGGTGTGACACCACCACCCGCACGCATCCCCTCCCGGGCCGCAGCAACAGCCTTCGCCACCTCCCTCCCCGCCCGTGCTGCTCCCCGCCGCCCGTCCACCCCGGTCATGGCGAAGACCACCACCGCGCTCACCGACGACGTGCTTGCGCTGGTGCCCGGTGGTCGTCAAAACAAGCGTCGTTGGTCGACTGGGCAGTCTCACCAAGTGGACAGACGACGACAAGCGCCCCTGTTCTTGGTCGGGCGTCGGTTGCAACGCGCACACAGGCTGCACGACCTCGTTCTCGCTGCCCGCCGCGTTGCTCCCCGGCAGCCTCGCCGTGCTCCTCCCCTTCAACAACCTGTCAGGATCGGCTCGCTCCCCCGCCTCCGTTTTCGTGCTCACATCTCGACCTGTTTGGATGACGACGAGCTCACGAGCAGGCGGAGCCGCTTCCATCTTCCATGCTTTTGAACGAGACGAGGACGAAGGGAACAAGAACGAGACAGGGTGTCACGAGGGGGCATTTAAGACATTTCTCTGTTGGTCCGTACCGTTGGTGGCAAATCATCAAGAAACTGACAAAGATGTGGCAAATAATCCATGACAAGGAAAAGGAGGGCAAATCCTCAAAGTGCAAACAAACCTGTGGCAAATCCTCAAATACCCCAAAATTGTGAAAGATCTCCTCACCCACCTCACCTGCGACTGCGAGCGACGACTGCCACGGCGCAGAAGCGTCGGATCCGGCGTTAACACCCCATCACCAATGCGGCCGGCACGCGCGCTTCCGCTGCCGCACTTCACTCTCCCGCCGCTTGCCGGCGAGGACCTCGCCTTCGTTACCGTCCTCCGTGCCCACCTCTCCTCGCCGGAGATCGCGCCCTCCTCCCTCTCCGGCTTCCTACCCCAACTCAACCCCCTCCGCCTCTCACACCTCCTCCTCTCCCCGCCTCGGGTGGCCCACGACCTCCTCGGCTCCATCCTCCCCTCGCCGCCGCCCCCGCTCCCCTTCGCCCTCCTCCTCCACGCCCTCACCCCGCGCCGCTCCTCCGAGCTCCTCGCCTCCCTGCTCCCCTCCGTCTCGCACCACGCCTTCCCGGAGCTCCTCCACCACCTCATCTTGACCGCTCGCCTCGCCGCCGGCAGCCGCGGCACCGGCGCCGCAGTGCCGGCCGTCGACGTCCTCTTCTCTGCTTGCGCGCGCCGAAACAAGCTCTCTCAGGCCACGCTCACCTTCCGCGCCATGCGTGCGCATGGCCTGCTCCCGCGGGTCGAGTCCTGCAACGTCTTCATCTCCGCGGCGCTCCGCCTGAAGCGCCCCGAGATCGCCGTGTCCTTCTTCCGGGAGATGCGCCGGTGCTGTATATCGCCCAACATGTACACGGCCAACATGGTGTTGCGGGCGTTCTGTGCCCTGGGGCGGGTCGCCGACGCGGCCATGGTGCTCGATGAAATGCCGGATTGGGGGGTTGATAGGACGGTGGTCAGCTTCAACACGCTGATCGCTGCTTATTGTAAGGAGCATGGTGGTCTGGAACATGCGCTGGAGCTGAAGAAGAGGATGGAGCTGGAGGGGCTAGCGCCCAGCGAGGCAACCTATAACACGATCCTCCATGTGCTGTGCAAGGAGGGGAGGATGCACCAGGCGAATCGTTTCTTGAGCGAAATGAAGGCGAAGAGGGTTGTGCCGAACACAGTGACATACAATACTCTGATTTATGGGTATGTCATGCATGGTGATAATGGCACAGCGTGGAGGGTTCATGAAGGGATGGTTAAGAATGGAGTCGAGCTTGATATCATAACTTACAATGCGCTCATTCTTGGTCTTTGCCGGGATGGGAAGATAAAAAAAGCTGTGCATTTGTTTCAGCAGCTTGACAGGTCCAAGCTTGAACCGAATGCTTCAACTTTCTCAGCGTTGATTCTTGGATACTGTATGGCGCAGAATTCAGAGCGAGCACTGCAACTGTTGAATGTGATGAAAAAATCTGGCTTCCATCCAAATTACGACACATATAAGATTGTTATATCTACTTTCTGCAAGAATAAGGATTTTGAAGGAGCAGTGGATGTGATGAAGGAGCTTCTTGAGATGTGCATGGCTCCTGACAAGGCCTTATTGCATGAATTCTTTGAAGCCCTCTCAAAGGCTAAAAAACTCCACCTAGCAGAAGGTCTGCAGTCAGCTGATAAAGGCGGAAAGTTTATTCTATCTATCTACTATACTGGTGATTACAGGAACAACGGCGAAGAGAAAACTGCATGTTAACACGCAGAGACCATGGTGCCTCATCAGAATGTACAATTTGTTTGTTTGGAGAACAATATAAGTTAAACTCTTCTGCTTGTACCAATGTGGAATTTGCATTGACACATGCCTATGAACGTTTCTGTTTGGATTAAGTGAAGGCAACCTGACAACTATTCTTGCCTGTAGGTAGCTGAGTTGCGTGTTCCTGCAAGAAGATGACTAGCAAATGGAATACTACATACTACGTGTGTCCACACAAATATGTCAACCAAGAATTCTTCATAATCAGATGCTTATGGAGTTACAGGCTTGTACTTTTCTTGCAACAGCTTGTGTTATTCCATTGACAAAAGTATCAGATGAAACTCCACTGGTGAAAATTTGAATTGATTTGTGCTGGTTCTAGCACAAGCACCATATCAGATAGTACTTCAAACATCTTCTTGAAACCATCTGTTCGTAATGTCAATTTCAAATTCAGTTTGTATTGGAGGAAAATCTCTGCAAGCAAAGCAGTTAACAGTGATTTCCCCATTTTCTTCAGTTTTTTAACATACCTTATAAGACATTGTAGTTCTCCTCTTTTATATGCCTCTCCACACAAATTTGTTTGAATATGTAATTTGTAAAAGATGTTTGCTGAATTAACAATTACCTCAAAAAGGAAAACCATGATGCAGGAAGAAGACAGATACAATATCTCTTATCAACTATTCAACTGTGAATTTGCATTGATGCACAACACACTCAATATAGTAGTATCTCCATGCCAAAGATTAGTCACTAAGTCACTTACATATAGTTGTAGTTGGCTCCTAGTTTGTCTATTAAAGGAAAATGTTAGTAGCTTTCAGCATCTCCATTATGGCAGTCATCCTGTTTTATGGTGATCAGCATAGTACTACCTTAGAAATATTTGCCTTCACATGCATAATTCTACATTCTGTTGTTTCAGCTTGAGTATATTGGAAGCAAACACAGGCACTAAATTCTAAAAATGCACACGTAGGTCCATATAGTCTTCCCATTCTGGCATTATTCTCCATCTTCAAGATACTGTAGATAATGAATTTACTGCTTTTACACAAGATTCACGTTTCCACCATGTGAGCATGTCATTGCTACGATTCAGTCTTTTGCCTGACAGATTGTAAGACTGAAATTTAGCCTCAAGTTTCTTCTTATGCCGTACTGAAAAGGACTTGCCTAAACACATGGACGCACTATGTGTATGTAAAATATTAATAGGCGTTACCCTATTCTCCAATCAAGCTAGCTCGTAGATACTCTTTCTAACTAACACCTGAATCTTGTGACAACGATTTTCTCAATGAAAAAAGAAGTTTAAACAGTTACCAACATTGTCATTGCAGCTTGACGCAAGGGTAAGAGAAGTTTTAAGATGGTCCCAAACAATTCTGAATCGTCCATTTACTTTGATCTAATGGCTAGGGTGATCTTATACCCAGGAATTCTAGAGTGTTCTGTAAATAGGGCTATGGATACCCTTAATGTACGTGCAGCCCATGTTGAGCATGTTATGAGAATCGATACTACGCAATGATCTTAAGATTCTGATTCAGCAGATGGCGACAGTATCATGCTATATCCACTCAGATAATCTTGATCACTAACCTATTTCAGTTTTGTGAAGTATCAGGGCACAGAAGTGTGTAGCCAACAACACTGTCGCTGTTTCAGCTAAAGGCAATGTGAGCATGGCTAATCCAACTACAATCATGAAGCTACAGACCAGCTGCTCAAGGGTGTGGCATTCGTCAGTGGCATGCCGATCTTTCTCCATTCTGGTATGGCTTATCTTCAATGTTTCTCTCTCTTTCCTTTTCTACATAACTAGACCCCACTATTGAGATGCAAACATGATCTCTGAACACTAAATGCAATTTTACTTAGATTACAACACTTAAGAGACAATGCATTGGGATGGTTGTGTCTACAAATCTTTCACCACTTAGAATGGCGCATTACGAGCCAATGCATTGATAGTGCTGTTAATGCCACTCAGTTTTTTTCATTTCTAATACAATTCGTCATGCAAACCTTTTGCTTGGTCATGCAAAAATTACTAATAAATTAGTAGGCAGTAGCCCTGCCTCCTTTTCAGCTTAATTAAAAACTGCCCTGAGGACAACCAATCCCATGAGGCCAGGCCACTACCAATAGAGTACTAGCACCACAATCAACCAATGGCATGCACAGCAAAAGTACAAACCAGCATGGGAATCTTGATCAAATCAAAGCTAGCTAACTAAACCCATAGTCCAGAGGCAGGTATGAGGCTACTCGAACACGGTACTATCTAAACAAAAACCATGCTTGGCAGTATTTTCCACAGATTGAAAACCACGTGCACCACTAGTCCATTTAGTTAATCGCGGCTTCATATTCGCGTGACCGCCTCTGCCGAGCTATTTAAACAAATTCCATGTGGTTGTAGCTCGCATGGCCAAATGGACGGCCATTAAACTAGCTGGTCATCAGCTCACGGCCCCACCAGGAAGGCAGAGGCAAGCCTGTTATATTTGCCTTAAGCAAGACTGGGAGCCTGATGTTCTTCCCATGGTTATGGGATGCGAAAACCAAAGCCGTTGAGGGGGCAAGGATTCAGAGGTGTGTAATTTTTTTATCATGACCTTCACCTACTTGTGAGCTGTCTCGCTGCAATGCACCTGACCAGATAGAGATATACACTCATACTGACATACTCACAGGTACAGCAGCATACTTGAGAGTTGAGAATGAGAAGAGCACATGCGAGAAGATACGAGACGAGAAGGCATGCTGTTACTGCTTGGATCGCCAGGATTGTTGCTCACGGTGGTCGTCCGTTCTGTCGGATTTTGGGTTCCGGCAGACCCTTGAGGTTCGAACACTGGGGTGTGTGAAGATTTCGCCTCCTACCTACCTGCACCCCTCCGCCATGCTAGGATCTAAACTACGAAAAGAACAACATAAGAGACATCGGGTTTATACTGGTTCGGGCCACCGCTGTGGTGTAATACCCTACTCCAGTGTGTGGCGTGGTGGATTGCCTCGTGGGCTGATGATGATAAACAATATAAGGAAGAACGGCCTCGCGAGGGTCTGTTCTTGGCTGGGGCGATGAACTGCTGGGAGGAGTTCAGTCACCTTTCTTTCTCTCTCTGATCGAGACCCTCTCTAACGAACCTCTTTCTTCCAACCTCCCAACCCCTTTGCTCTGTGGGTGACTGGTCCTATTTATAGAGGCCCTAGTCCTCTTCCCAAATATCGAGCGGGAAGGGAGCCAACAATGACGGGCTAATTTGAAGGGGGACAGCAAGTATCAGCTATCCTGACAAAAGTGGTCTTCGTCTGCGCAAAGCTCTGGTGATGACGCCGTCTTGAGCTCCACGGTGACCTTCGTCTCGTAGTCTTTCTGGTCTTGGTCTCATTGCATCGAAATGGCAACCTTTGCCTGATGCCTCGGTACTCCGTGACTGCACTTGTCCCCTTTGCACCAAAGAGGAAAGGAGGACGCTGCACGGGCTGGCACCCGCCTGGCGCCCTGAGTCGTCATGACTTGCGTCACGGGCACCTCGTGAGGTACCCCACCTTGATCTCTCCGCCTCCTCGTGAGCCAGCCTGACGAGGCCGTGCCTGAGGAAGCTCCGCGTCGTCCGCCCCGCGAGGCTTGGCCCCTCGCGAGGGTCTTGGGTTTGTGTTGGTGAAGATGGACCGTGTTGGGCCCCCTTTTGAGTCACACCGCAGGCCGCAGGCAGGCAAGTCTGGGGACCCTCGTTCCCAGTACGTCGACAGTAGCCCCCGAGCCCAAGGCGCACCCGGACTTGGCCGTGCAGGGAGGCGGAAGGGCAAGAGCGAAGCGCCGTGGGCCCTAACAGCCTGCGGCCTTGGGCGCCGCGTGGCGGTTGACTGGACGTGGGCGCCTTAGCAACCGCGCGAGTTGATAAAGGAGTGGCATCCGCCTAGGCCCTGCTTCTTGCTTTCCCCGGTTGCTGCTCAGATCCCCTTTCTTGCGCCTCTCCTTCCTTCCTCCGAAATTTCCAGATCTGCTCTGACCGTGCGACCTAGGAAGCCATGGCGCCTCGCCAGCCCCCAGCCGCAGCTTGGTACTCGTCTGCCTTGGACTCGCCAAACGTGTCGGAGGCGAGCCTTGCCCGGTTGCGCTGGATGGCGACGGCACGGGGCATCGACGGGGCGAAGGTGTTCAAGGCCGGCTCCGCCACCCCTGAGGGTCAAAGGAGCACCTTCTATCCGCTTTTCGTAAGTGCCATTGTTGCTGGCCTGGTGCCTCCCTTCTCCGAGTTCTTCTTCTCTGTCCTCCGCCATTACAAGCTACAGGCTCTGCATCTCCATCCCAACTCCGCCCTTCTCCTGGCAATCTTTGCTTATTATTGCGAGGCCCACGTTGGGGTGCAACCCTCAGTGGCCTTACTGCGCCACTACTTCTACCTCCGGACCTCTCGCGGTCCTGCTTCCACGCGCGCGAGCTTCATCGCGTACGGTGGCGCCATTGCCATCTCGAACCCTGGGAAGAGGATTGAGGGCTTCAGGAGCAAGTGGATCTTGGTGGATGCTGGGCGCATCCACCCTCGGCTGATCTTGCCCACGGAGCAGCCCACGAGCTCCAGCGACTGGGGTCGAGCGGAGCTCGCGGATCCCCGCGCGAAGATGGTGTTGGAGAAGATGGACGCGAATCTGAGGCCGACCGACATGGCGGCGGCGAAGCTGACCGGCGCGTCGTTGCTGAGGGAGTTCCTGGAGCACCAGCTGGCTCCGCTTCAGCAGTACTCACTTCCAATGTGGAGGCCCCGTCCGAGCCCTGCGGCCTTGGCCGACAGAGACCTGGCTGCGGTTCTCCAGTCTCTGGTCGGGGGCAACGTGGCGAGGCTGGAGGGCGCTCCTACGCCCTTGTTCCTCCGCAACGACTGTGAGCGGGTAGTGAAGTCCATGCCCGTCTTCAACGGGGATGGGCCCGTGCCCATGGAAACTCCCGAGAAACCGGTGGACGTGCCCTCCGACGACTCCAGCGAAGAGGGGGAAGGAGGGGAGCGGGGGAAAGGGCCTGACTCCGAGGCGACTGACGGAGAGTCGAGGGCTCCCATCCCCCGGCGCAGGTCTCGCGTTCTCCGCCTCTCTCCGAGCGATGACGACGAGGATGACGGCGAAGACGACGACGAGCAGGACGGCGGGAGCTCGCCCCCGATCCCGAAGAAGGACAGGACCGGACTGATCTCCCGCGGGTCTGCCCCGGCCCCGGGGCGAACCGCAGACGCACCTTCCACCTCCAAGCTTTCCGAGGTTGATCCTTCCAGTCGGCTTTCAGGCTTCAAATTTGGCCCGAGGCCGCTTGAGCTCACTGGCAGCGACCCGTAAGTGTTTGATTCTTGTCTTTATTTCTTGCTCTGCTTCTGAGGCTTGACGTTCGCATCCCTTGGATAGGCTGGCGCCCGCAGCAAAGAAGCCGAAGGGAGCTCCCAAGGTTCCATCCGTGGCAGCGCCTCTGCCCGCGAAGGAGGGTGACTGCGACGCACAGGCTTCCCCTGCCCGGTCGTCCTCGCGAGGCCTGACCGAGCCGGCTGGGGCGAGCTCAGCCCCCACGGCCCAAGTGGCTCCCGAGGTGTCCTTGCCTGCCGCCGCCACTACAGCTGTCGGGGCGCGGCAGACTCCGCCTCAGGATGTTGTGGCCGCGCTGCCGCCTTCTCCTCCTACTCCACCGGCTGCTGTCTCTCCGACTTCTTCTGCCGTTCTGGATCGTGCTGTTGCCGAGCTGGACCGACTGCAGCAGGATCTTCTTGGCGCCGACCCTCGCTTGGTGGCCGGGCGCTTGGAGCTGGCTTCTGAATGGGTTCGCTCCGACGCTTCGATTCGGGCGGCGCTGATCCAGGCCTCGACGGCATGCGACGAGGAGAAGCAGGCCGTCCTTGAGGCGAAGGCTGCTCGTGATGCAGCTTTGGGGGAGGTGGTCGACGTTCGTGGTCGCTGCAAGGCGCTAGAGGACGAGCTGCAAGGCCCATGGGATCAGCTCGCGAAAGAGGTCCGCCTTCGCCAAGAGCAGGAAGAAGGCGTGAAGGCTCGCGAGGCGGCCGTCGAGGGTCGGGAGGCCAAGCTCAGGAAGCGCCGCGACCGCCTAGGCGCGCTGGAGCAGGAGTTGGGGGCGAGGAAGGCCGAGCTGGACGACAAGGCCTTGGTTCTTGCCGAGGACCGCGCGGCCTTCACGGAGTTGGAGGCGAAGGCTCGCTCCTCGCTGAGGACGCTTTATGACAGCGGCCTGGAGAGCCCGCTGGTTGGCGCCGAGGACGGCCCCGCCAAGCTGCTTCCCTTCCTGGTTCACGCTCTTGAAGATGTCGCCCTTGGCCTTGGCCCCACGGTCGAGGTCGAGGCGTGTGTCCTGTCTTCTGCAGCACTGACGCGGGTCCTCACCCACATCTACCTTCGCGATCCCGGTGTCGACCTCGACAGCCTGCTGGAGCCAGTGAGTGGTGAGCGTGCCGCTGCCGCTGCCGAGGCCGTGAAGGGTCGCGCGGAGGCTCTGCTAGGAAAGTTCCGGGCCTTCAGCACCAAGCCGGAGCAAGGCGCTGCCGACCCCGCTGCTCCGTGAGGCGAACCCACTCCGTGCTGCTCCCCCGCCGACAAGTGACTCTGTCGTGGCTCCTGTCCTTCTTTCAATTCCTGCACATGTATCATGCCTCGGGAAGGCGTTTAAACTTGCGTTTGGTATTGGGATAACAGTGCGGACTATAATATTTGCTTTTGAATTCGCCGGCAGAGCCCGACCCGCGCGTACCTCACCCAGCAATAGTCCCGACCGGAAATCAGGACGGGACCAAGGAGTGAGGGGCTACGTGACAAGTTAGGCTTTTGAGTCGCGATGCTTAGGAGTCCCCCTTGGTGCACGAACAGCAAGTAGGGAGGTATGATGTGGGTGGATCCATCGTTCTACGTCTGTAGAGCCCGACCCCGCGCGTACCTCACCCAGCAATAGTACCGACCGGAAACCAGGACGGGACCAAGGAGTGAGGGGCTACGTGACCAGTTAGGCTTCTGAGTCGCGATGCTCAGGAGTCCCCCTTGACGCTCAAACGGCATTCATACCTTGGCTCCGCTTGGGGAGAGGCGCGTGACGAACCAGGCCCGGGGGGGCCTGGCTGGGCGGCATGCGTCTGGGCGTGACCCAGGCGCAGCCCCCGTGCCCAGCCCCCTCACGCGGCACTCCCGAGGGGAGGCGTTACGATGAGGCTAAACACTGAGTTCTGGGCTCCCTGAGGTTGATGCGGCCCGGGGGCCACCCTCAGTTGTTTATCACCAGCGCAGAGCATAGCGCTTTCGTATGTGTACGGGCATAGCCGCTCCTCAGCAGTGTCGTCAGCCAGCGCGGAGCATGGTGCTTCCACTGGTACGTGGGAGGGGGGCCCCTCCGGGAGGAGCCCCGGGGGCGTGTACAGCCCCGCCCTGACACGTGGCTGGCACGGTAGGGCCTGGCGAGGTGTATCTGGGCACCCGTGAGCCAGCGCGGGACTCACGGGGCCCTACCTCTAGGCGGGTTGCGTCTGGCACTGGGCCTTATCTTGTGATATGTCCGTGCAAATTTGGTTAGATGCCTGCACTCTACGTCCTCGGGTCCCGGCCCTCGAGCTGGTCTCATCCGTCGCTGGTATGCCAGGTCACGATGCCGTGGTCAAGGCCAGAGGGTGAGGGCTGGAGAGCCAGTAAGAGCCCTGAGTCGCGATGCTTAGGTACCCCCCTTTAACGTGCAAGTGGTCGGCATGGAGGAGAAGAGGTGCCGTGGACGGCATCAAATAATCAAGCATGGTGGGTCTAACGCATAATCGGAAATAAACGCAAATGGGATACATGCCGCTGGGCCTGGCCCGAGCGGCTTGGGGATCACGCAGCCTGAGGGGCGCCCCCAACAAGGTAAGCTAACAACGCGAAATAAAAGGGGTACACGCCGCAGGGACGGACCCACGCGACATGGGAATAATGCAGCCCTGGGGGCGCTCCCAGCTGGAAGTGAAATTTGAAAGATGTCACCTGATGACGCTGAAGACGAAGGGGTGTTGGTGTAGCAGACTTGGTGGGCTGCGGAAGCCGATCCTCATGAGCCCCCAGGCCCAGGGGCCTCGGGAGGCTTCGGAGGCGCTGACGGCTCCTCGCGGACCATCTCCATCTCCGCCAGGGTTGCGGAATTCCTGGCCTCTTGTGCCTTCGTGGTGCCCCTCATGAGGCGCTGGTACGTGTCAGCCGCGCTCGGCAAGCCGTAAGGCATGTGAACGTAGCTGTGGGTTGGACCTCCGCAGCGCCCCACTCGCGAGGGCCAGAGGCGCTCCAGGAAGGCGACTCGGTTGAGCCCTAGTACGTCGATGCAGACGCGCGGCCCGCCATCCTCGCCTGGATGGGGAGCCACTGCTGGTAGGCGGCGGCCGCCTTTCATGACTCTTGACTCCTGTAGCTCTTGAATGGCCTTGCTGACGAACTCCTGAGGGTCTGGATTTCCTTGCCTTGCTTCTTCTTGAGGGAAACGTGCTTCGAAACACGCCTCCATGTGGTGCCCAAGCGCCTCCCTCGTGACCCTAGCTAGGTCGGTGGCCCTCCAGGGGAGAGCCCCCGAGCCATGCCTGAGGAGGGCGCCGGGCGCGCTTTCCTATGCGATGGAAGGAGGTTCCCCCTGGGCAGGCACGAGCCCAGAGGGGCCGGGCCGGACGATGTCTTCTTCTTGGTGGCGGTCTCGGGAAGCCTCCTGCTTCCGCGATTCGGGTCTTCCAGTGATGCGGCCTGAAAGGCTCTTTCCAGGAAACACACCACGTCCTTCTCTTCACAGGGCACCGTGATGACTCCGCCCCTCCCTGGCATCTTGAGGACGTTGTAGCCGTGGTGAGTTGCGGCCATGAACTTGGCTAGCGCGGGGTACCCCAGGATGGTGTTGTACGGCAGGCGAATGTGAGCGACGTCGAAGTCGATGAGCTCGGTGCGGTAGTTGTCGCGTGCCCCGAAGGTGACAGGGAGGCGGACCTGCCCGATCGGGACCGTAGAGCCGTCGGTGATACCCGAGAAAGGCTTGGTTGGCTGAAGCTGGTTGTAGGGCACTCGGAGGTTGTTGAATGTCTCCACGGACAAGACGTTGAGCCCTGCCCCGCCATCGATGAGGGTCTTGGTGACTACCACGTTGCTGATGATTGGGGAACAAAGCATCGGGAGGACTCCGGCTGTAGCCGCACACTTGAGCTGATCTACTGAGCTGAACGTGATGGCGCACGCCGATCACCTGAGAGGGCGCGTGGCTTCAAGCCTGGGGAGGACTGTGTTCACTTCGCGGGCGAACTGCTTGAAGATGCGTTGAGAGGCTGGGGCTTGTGCTCCGCCCAGGATGCAGGCGATCGCGCGCGGCTCCTGGAAGCCCCCAGCCTCCTCGTTCTGGTGGCGGTCCTCGTTTCTCCTTGGCTGCGGCGGCAGCGGAGGGAGGCCTGCGTTGCCTTGCGGGCGATCCTCGCGAGGCTGATCCCTCCAGCCTCCCTCGCGAGGCGGGTCTCGCCAGCGATCCTCGCGAGGTTGATCGCGCCACCTTTGGCGCGGGCCATGGTCTTCCCAGCGTCCTGCGTTCCTTCCTCCTCCTCGACCGTAGCCCCGGTCACCGCGGTCGGGGCGACGGCCGATCCTTCCTTCGCGCACGGCTCGGAGTTCTTGACATTCGTTGGTGTTGTGGGTGTGGAGGTCGTGGTACACACAGTACCGGCTGCCCTTGGAAGGTTCGGGCTGATCTCTGCCCCGCTTGGTGTCTGGTTCTGCGGTGAGCACGACAGCCCCCTTGCGCTTCACATCCTTGGCCTTGAGCTTCTTCTCTTCTGGGTCTGCGGCAGGCAGCTCGAGGAGGGAGAGACGCCCTTTCTCGGCCCTGGCGCACTTGTTTGCCAAGTTGAACAGCTCCAAGGAAGTGCACAGGTCTTCATGCATTGCCAGCTCCTCGTTCATCTTGACATCGTGCACGCCGTCGGAGAAAGCTGAGATGATGGCCTCCTCAGTCACCTTGGGAATCTTGAGGCGTGCGTTGTTGAAGCGCTGGATGTACTTTTGTAGGGTCTTCCCGGGTTGTTGCTTGATGCGGCGCATGTCGCTCACGGCGGGTGGCCGGTTGCGAGTACCTTGGAAGTTGGCGATGAAGCGGGTGCGCATCTCTTCCCAGTAGAAGATTGTGTCTGGAGCCAAGTTCAAGAGCCAGGTGCGGGCCCCGTCCTTGAGCGCCATGGGAAACCAGTTTGCCATGACCTTCTCGTCTCCTTTGACAGCTTCGATGCCCAGCTCGTAGAGCTGGAGGAACTCCGCAGGGTCGGCTGTGCCGTCGTAGCGAGGAGGCAGGTCTGGCATGAACTTGCCGGGCCACGCGACGCTGCGTAGTTCGGTGGTGAAGGCACGGCAGCCTGCTGTGGCCACGGGAGGCCTTGGATGACGGAGAGCTTGGTCTTGCATGTCCCCACGCGCTGCAGCTGAGAGCAGCGCATGGTCTTGACGCGCGGGAGCAGGAGCATGGTCGCGACGTGCTGGAGCAGGGAGCGCCCGGGCAGCTTCGTGCGGGCGAGGGACTTCTTGGCAGCTCTGTTCTTGCCGCGCTGGCACCTGACGGAGCGGGTTCCGCCCAGGGGCCACGCGCCTTGGAGCCTCGTCGCCCGTGCGGGGCGGGGTGCGGTGCAGCGGAACGGACGGCGCGGAAGAGCCCCCAGCGGCGCGGACGAGCTCGGCGACGCGGTCGAGCCATTTTTCGTAGACGTCGTCGACGGGACGGTAGCGCAGGAGCTCGTTCGCCGCGATGAGCGCAGCTCGAGCCTCCATGGGCGCGCGGAACGCGCGGGACGAAGATTCAGCTGGGGTGAGCGAGGGAGTTGCGGTGCGGCCGTCTTGCCGCATGGACGGATGCTGGGACGATGCTTGCTGCTCGTCCCCCGCCGGGCCGGTGGCGGTGTTGACGGCAGATGACGGGGAACGGCGAGGACGCCCGCCGACAGGGGCCGTCTGGGCGACGCAGGAAGCGAGCGCGGCGCGGCGCTCTGCGCGGGCCCGACGAGCGTCAGACATGGGCGTGATGGTCGGAGGAGAACAGGGCGGTGGAAGACGAATTCCGGCGCATCCCTACCTGATGCGCCAAATGTCGGATTTCGGGTTCCGGCAGACCCTTGAGGTTCGAACACTTGGGTGCGCGCGGAGATTTCGCCTCCTACCTACCTGCACCCCTCCGCCATGCTAGGATCTACACTATGGAAAGAACAACACAAGGGACACAAGGTTTATACTGGTTCGGGCCACCGTTGTGGTGTAATACCCTACTCCAGTGTGTGCGTGGTGGATTGCCTCGTGTGCTGATGATGATGAACAATACAAGGAAGAACGGCCTCGCGAGGGTCTGTTTTTGGCTGGGGCGATGAACTGCTGGGAGGAGTTCAGTCATCTTTCTCTCTCTCTGATCGAGACCCTCTCTAACGAGCCTCTTCCTTCCAACCTCTCAACCCCTTTGCTCTGTGGGTGGCTGGTCCTATTTATAGAGGCCCTGATCCTCTTCCCAAATATCGAGCGGGAAGGGAGCCAACAATGGCGGGCTAATTTGAAGGGGGACAACAAGTATCAGCTATCCTGACAAAAGTGGTCTTCGTTTGCGCAAAGCTCTGGTGATGACGCCGTCTTGGGCTCCACGGTGACCTCCGTCTCGTAGTCCTCCTGGTCTTGGTCTCATTGCATCGAAATGGCAACCTTTGCCTGATGCCTCGGTACTCCGCGCTGCGCTTGTCCCCTTTGCACCAAAGAGGAAAGGAGGACGCTGCGCGGGCTGGCACCCGCCTGGCGCCCTGAGTCGTCATGGCTTGCGTCACGGGCACCTCGTGAGGTACCCTACCTTGATCTCTCCGCCTCCTCGTGAGCCAGCTTGATGAGGCCGTGCATGAGGAAGCTCCGCGTCGTCCGCCCCGCGAGGCTTGGCCCCACGCGAGGGTCTTGGGTTTGTGTTGCTGAAGATGGACCGTGCTGGCCCCTTTTGAGCCACATCGCAGGCCGCAGGCAGGCAAGTCTGACGACCCCCGTTCCCAGTACGTCAACAAGTTCGTCAGAGGTGTGCTGCCGTCCAGAATCAGCAAGAGAAATTGCCTATTCTTCCAGGTCGGCGATAGATATACACACATAGCCTGTTCGCTTGCGATCTGGTGCGATGAGGGGTTTCAGAAACAGTCTTGCTACATCTAGTCTTGGTTGATAATACTATATTCGTGAGATCTTACATCGAGATCCATATAATGCTTTTTTTTCTTCAGTTTTTTCTTTCTTACATGTTATGTCACTTGACTGTGATCTAGCAACATCCTTTCAAAAAGATTTAAAATAAAATTAGACAACTCGTATATCAGAACAAAGTGCGGCAAATGAAGAAGAAACTACGGTGTATACTCAGAAAGAAGAAGAAGAAGAAGAAGAAGAAGAAGAAGAAACTACAGTAAACAGCTTGATTCCCCCGCAAAAATGAAACGAAAGACCGAGCATTATGTTCCAGGATATACTACTTACAAGTGGTGGATAATTTGCATCACAGAAGAGTACGTGCCTGTTACAGCCGCAAGCGCACCCAACGCCAGTATCCCGAAGATCGCGGCGGCCTCCATGGCGGTGCGGCGACACTTCACGGACGGCGCCCCGAAGATCCTGAGGTAGCAGACGCATGGCAGGAGCATGCACACGCCGACGCTGAGGAAGGACCCCACTAGCGCCATGAGGTAGCCGAAGAACGGCAAGGCGATCGCCACGACCACCGTGCTGAGCACCAGCAGCGTCCTCACCGCCACGGGGACCGCGGAGCCATGGCCTGCCGCGACATAGATCCTCTCCTCGATGACCGTCGCGATCGGCGTGACCATGAGCGCGTACTTGGCCAGCGGGTTCACCAGCGTCGTGTATATGGCGATCTTGGAGCTGAGCCTCGCCGCCGGCAGGTTCAGCGTCACCTGGGACTGCACGCCGTCGCCGTACATGAGGTACCCGAGCACGGCCATTGAGCCGTAGTTGAGCGTGCACAGCACAAAGCATATCGCCAGCATCTGGTTAATTAGGAAGACAAATGCTTAGATCTCACGTTTGGCACAGTATATTTTAGGATTATAATAATTGTCCGATCTTGACTCTTCAACAGCAGATCGATGAGGCTGAGGCGAGTACCTTTGGGAACTGGGACTTTTGCTTCATACATGTGTACAGCGTCGGGAACACGGCGTGGCCGCAGTAGCAGAAGGTGTAGAGGCCGAGAGCGGTGGGGAGGCCGGCGAGCCGCAGCGGCATAGTAGTGGCTCTCCCGGAGAACCCGACGCCGTCGACGGCCGCCACCCAGAGCACGCTGAGGACGACGACGACCGACGCGAACACGCCTGCTGCGGAGACGTACGCGAGCACGCCCAGACTGCGCAGCCACGTCGTGGGCGCGACCATGAGCGCGACGAGCACGACGAACAGCTGCTTCCCCGCGAGCGACACGGGCCCCAGGACGACGCTGGAGTCCGGGAAGAGTTTGTCGAGGTTGTCCCCGTCGAGGATGAGGAAGCCGACGGCGACGAGGTAGACCTCGGCGTACAGGAAAGACGACACGAGCAGGCGGCCGGGGCGGCCGAAGGCGCGGTGGCCTATGTCCGGGTACGTCCGGATTGCCGGGTCGGCGTCCATGCAGCGCCCGACGAGGAGGCCGGTGTACCAGCAGGCGGCAGCCACGGCGGCCAGCAGCAGCAGGCTCAGCCACCCACCCTCCGATAGCGCGTAGGGCACCGACAGCACCCCAACACCTACTCATCGGAGCGTCGAACAGTGTCAACCCGACGAAATGTACATGCGAAACCAACGGAAGGAAAACCATGGATGATCGATGTGGAGGCACACCTGACAAGGCGTTGACGCCGTTGAGGCATGTTCGCACGAAGCTGGCACTGCCGTCGTTCCGAGCCCCCTTTGGCGCCGCCTGCTCCGGCCGCGCGGCCTCTTTCTTCCCGAGAAGCGGCACGGCATGGCTCATCGGGACGGGGCGACCCGACCGTGTGCTCACAGCCTCACACTTATGATGAGTACTACTCCCACGCTGGAGTGAGCGCCAACAACGATAATGCTTGTTTATGCAAGTGGGCGGAGAGAGCTCCAGGCATAGATTCCTGAAGTTTCCTTGGGAGGTTAGGGAAATCTTGTCATTCGGTGAGATTTAGTGTTAGGTGCTTTAAATATATTAGTTTCAACGATAACGATTAGCGCTTCAGGGCGTTGGTCTTTATAGGCACGTGCATGAAAATTTTCTGATTGTCATTAATAAGGTCAAACCGGCGTTAGTAAAGGGATGGCCACACCGGCACGTCGGCGGCTCGCTTTTGCTGCAGCCAAGGGCGTAAGCAGGCCCCATGCTGCCAGGGCCATGGCCCGGGCCACAACAAGCAATCCTTCGTTTATTGTAGCAACAGTGATGCATTGTAGCAACAGTGACACATTGTAGCAACAGTAATCATTGTAGATATAAGGTTGGCCTGGGGCTTAGGTAGATCCTAGATACGGCACTGGCTGTAGTAGTGGTCTTGGAATCTTAATGTAATTTTTGTTATGTTTGAGATGTTTTTGATGATCTTTTATAATAAATTTGATACTTTTTGAAAGAATAGAAAATTGACTGGCATACAAAAATGTTTGGCCCACAAAACACTGGATGCATGGGGATTACCAAAATGTCACACTCGCGTGTCAGTGTGAAACGTTAACGAAAGCATGCACGCGAAGCATGTGTATAATGGTAACAATGCGAGCATTGCATCATAGTTATCGTAACAAAAAATCGCGAACTCACACAATCCATATGGCTCATTGACCGGCTTCTCACGTCTTTAGTACTCCCTCCCTTCAAACGGAAATATAATCGGGCATGGATTTTTAATCTTCAATATAATTAGTGAAACATATGTAATATGCCATAAAAATATATAAAAAGACAGCTCGGTGCATGCAGCTCCCGCTTGCGCATGGTCCGGTGAAGTGTCCGACCACTTTAGGTCTATTGTAGATAACATTTTTGTAAGAGACTGTTTTCAGGACTTGAACCCGTGAATTCATGTTCACAAGGCAGCAACTTTTACCACTGCGCCAAGGCTCCCCTTTAATATGCCATAAAAATATATGTTTTAATATTTCATTCAATGATGATATTTTTTTGTGACATTAGTCAAATTGAAGACCTAAAATTCCATGTCGACTTATATTTCAGTCTAGCTAAGACATTGGAACTAAATAGTACTAAATTTCTTTGGCTGATTTGAGAAGGCGTTGCAAAGCCTCCACTCTACCTTAGAGTCTCTAGCTAACTCTTCATGATTATCTAAGACACCCGGCGAAAATTGAAGAACATGTTTCTTGATCCATGTCCAAAGGAGAGAAATAGGGCAAATTGGTTTTAGAGTTCTCGATGTCAATTTGCATTGTTCTCATAATCCATCTCTAATGTGAAGAGCAATTGATCTCTCTATTTACTGACGTACTAGATTTTTAATATATATATCCCCCGTTCAGAAATAAGTGATGCTGAACGGAGGGAATAATAAATAGACAGCTTGCACTGGCCAAAATGGTAAGAGGCGAGTGTCACTACTAGAATCTGGTTTTGTCCTGAGTTTCGATACTTCGTCGTGTTCATTCTACCGGGAACTTGGCAAACTTCTCTCTGCCGAGTTCTCACTAAGACTGGGTTTTTCTTTTATCCCTTTTGAGAGAATGTCGGCACTTTATTGATTATGGAACATCATTACAGAGTACTATCAACACAAATATTACACATGGAATGTTCACTACCACGAGCTAACAAATGTGCCGTCTAGAAGAGGCCAAAGAGACAACAAGGTACATTGCGCGCTACAAGAAGCACCCAGGGAACGTTGGTACTAAAAAATCATATGAACATCCCCGAAGAAGACGCTGAGGGTGGGAGGACGTAGCACCGGTGAGGATGTCGGGTGGCCAATGGAGGATGGAATGGGAGCAACGCTCCGAGGAGGAAAACAACATCCATAGACGTCCTTGTCGCCAGCAATGGTCAAGGCCTTGTGCAGCTTCCGTTGAACCGTCCTCCCGAGGCACTGATGCGTGACCACCATGTTGAGGTAGAACAACCACCGCTCTTCGCCACGAGAAAGCCGTCGGCCCTTATCAAGCCACCAAGCCAAAGCCGCCCTGGCCCCAAACCGACGAGGGAGCCACCAACGGATATCGGACGCAGGCTTGCCTAACCCCTTGGTCAAGACCACCCATCCCGCTCCACAATCCCATGCTTCCAAGCTCCAGATAGTAGGCCCTCGGGCAGCAAGCCCCCGACACAAGGCCGTCCAAGGCGTCCACCGGCGCCTCAGGCCGCGACCACCTCAAGAGGTAGGTGGCGTCCACAGCTCCACTAGATGTGACCTCCAACCTAGCCGAAAGCCCCGCTCAACCCAGATCTAGGCCGGAGCAAGCTCCATCACTGTGAACCCTAACGATGAGGAGGGGCAAGGCTTTGTCCCTCCTAGCCGCGTCTACCCCCCACACACACAAGAAGCCCTTCCCGGTGGGACCACCAACACCAGCCGTGCCATCCACCATAGATCGAGGCAACACAACTAAACTCCTGCCACCGGCACCATGGCAACGCACCAACGTGAAAGTGCATCTAATCCACATGTGGTTTTGGTAATTCATCACAACATATATATCATTGAACTAATGCCCACTCAAAGAATATTTCAGGAAATTTCAATCTAGGTACAACAATTGGATGTGAATGTGGACCCCTCAACATCTAAGGACAAGCATTGGCAAAGCTTCAAGACTCTACATTTTTATTTAAGTGATCCAAGATCACATTGAGTCCATAGGAAAGCCAATACTATTAGAAGGGGATGAAGTTTTGATGATGGTCTAACTGCTTAAATGTTGAGAGATATTGCTCCAACATCCTCAGCCACACTCTCGAATTCCACTATGCCCAAAATACTAAAGTTCATCTCGGTCCCACCAAAATAGATACATTCGGACTCACTGAGATACACTTGACATGGTCATTGCCTAAACCCTAGCATCTTGGTCTCATCGATTTGGCCCTTCGGTCCCACCAAAGAGCACCGGCTAGCCTTCTATAACCAATTGAAATTGACTCAGAATTTCCAACCAGTTTTAGTCGGTGACACGAAGTGTGGAATGTGCTTAGGTTAGTTTGACTCAGTCCCATCAAGAGGTTTCATCCGGCCTCACCGGAAATCCTAAAGTTCAAACCTTTTGTACAGGTCGGTCTCACCAAGTGGTTTCACCTGGTCCCATCAAAGTGTGCATAAATGTGTGTAAAGGTTGGATTTTTGGTGTTGCCTATATATACCCCCACCCATTCCACAACTCTCAGGAGAGCAACCATTTCCAAGCTTACACTTCCCATGCCATTTTCTGAGAGAGAACCCCTATTCTTGTGTTGGATGAAAGGCTTTCCACTCCGACCATAAAAACTTTGATCTCTAGACACCTCAATTGCTTTTCACCCAAATCCCTCTCCTACCACATAACCAAAATATATGAGAGAGTGTTTGAGTGTTGAGGAGACTATCTTTTGAAGAATAAGCTCAAGGAGTTCATCAACAACAACATCTATTACATTTTGGAGAGTGGTGTCTCCTAGATTGGTTAGGTGTCACTTGGGAGCCTTCTAATCATGTGGAGTGAATCAAGATTTTGTAAGGGCAAGGAGATCGCGTACTTAGTGAAGATCTGCCTGAGTGAGGCTAGTCCTTCGTGGCATAAGCCATGGTGGAATAGGCAAGGTTGCTTCTTTGTGGCCCTTTGTGGTTGGAGCCGTCCAAGGACTCGTGCAGGTGTTATCCTTCATGGGTTGAATCCTCCATTAATGTGGATGTACAATAGCACCACCTATCAGAAGTCGGAACCACGGGAAAAATCTTTGTGTCACCATTGCGTTTGAATATCTCCAAACCCCTTCCTCTACTTACTTTCATGTGTGAAGTCATTACTTTGTGCTGCTACTCTATTAGACTTGCATGTGTAAGGTGTTTGTAGACTTGCTAAAATCCTCCAAGAACTAAAATTGGGAAAATACTTGGTTTTTGTTGGACAAGTACTCTAATCACCCCCTCTAGACCTACTTATGATCCTACACACCACCCTCCCAACTCAACAATCATCAGAACCGGACGTCCCCGCCGCTGGGAGCCCTGCAGGATTCTGTGCCCCCATGAGCGGCTAACCCGCGCCACCGTAACATTGAATAGGGGAGGGAAGGAGAGGCAATGACGCCTCCCACACCACATGGGCATTGGTCGATGGACGCCCTTCGGTCGCAGGGAGGGGGAGGATAGGACGGAGGGAAGGAGGGCACTGGCGGAGGATCTAGGGCTCCCGTGACGCACGGGCGAGTTGCATCATGGGAGC